>NC_133394.1:139869938-140171229 GCF_047511655.1 Castor canadensis
TTTACAATTTGTGCTTATGTAGGAGTTAAAGCAGCCATCCATTTCCTTCGTGATATAGCTTGTTACTGCTTTCAATAGTTTTAGAACAAATTTAAGAGTAATAAAACTTCATTTCCTTAAAAATTGCTTTTTTTCTCCAGCTTGTCATTGATTCAGACTGACTTTCTTCCTTTTTAAAATTACATTGAGTTAAGAATATTTAACAATATATATTTAAAAGCCTTGATGGCAGAAGCCATGTTCAGAGGAGGATACAGAGTAAAGAAATACTGGAGAAAGCCAAATCAGAAAGCATTAAGTGAGAAGGAAAAGAGACTGCAGTCAAACAAATATGAATCTGTCATGCACCCTGAAAACCATTAGTATTGTTTTTAGTGTCGTGTGCCTGCCAATTTCATGTTTCCTTATCATTTGTTCCATTTCTCCTCAGAAAAAGAATGCTTCAGAGAATGTGTAGGTGGATAAAAATGGCAGAGATGTTTACTTCAGATCTGGGCTGCTCCCAGCCTCTGCAGTCTTTCCAACCCCACAGTGAGGCCATGTCATTTTCCACCTGCAGTCTCGGTTCCGCCTGGTTTCCAGGCACAGTTGTCCTGGAGTTATGCTCTCAACTGGGTCTAGTGACATGGGAAGAAGATGACTTATGTGGTTCACAGAAACATCACTGACAAATACTGAAATTCAGTCTGAACACTTCTTTTTTTTATTGTAGTCTTTCTGATTACCTGTGGCAGAATCATGGAACAGAGAATAGCTTTCTCTGGCTAATATTTACAATTTTGTCTTTTTTACAAGTGTGTGAGCCTGTCAGGCTCAAAGCTTCTATTTTACTAAGGCTAATGGTTTACTGTGGATCCTCTCCTGAGAAGACAGCTTCCCAGACCATGCAATGGTATCTCAGCTGGAGTGCCAAGATCATTCCACCAGACAAATTTATAGTTCCCAGGCCCCTTCGGTGAAGTGTTCCCCTAGGGAAGAACAACTTGACATATGTTTCATGCCTAACATAGCAATATTTAATTTCTCAGAAAGAAGATATTATCCCACTTAAACTATATTTACTTTAATCCTCATAATTGTCTTGCAAAGTAAGTGTTGTCCTGGTTTTCAGGAAGAGAAACTAAGATACAGAAACATCAGGTATTAGTGCTATACAAAGAGACTAATTAATTAATACATAGGGAATTCAAATACATAATGAGCCATGATTGGGACCTTCTCAACCAATACCTACCAGGGAATGCTTAATCAATCTAATATGTTCTTCCTGTGGTTAAGAGCTTAGAAAGGTTTTCTTTAATTCATCCCAGGCTCTGACTTTACATTTCATGCAAAATCATGGATTTGATTATATTTTAACAGTGATTCATTTTCTACATCTTACTAAGTGAGGTTTGGCAGTTATTTCAATCCATATATATTTACTTAATATCTACTACAAAATTTTAGTGTTGAAAATGTTACTGAATTGGGTAAGGTCGGTTTCCTATCTTTAGGAATTTTTAAATCCAGTAAAAATGACACAAGTTGCTAAATAGAAGGAAAAATAAGAGAAATTCAAACAAATTATTGAGGGTGAGAAAAGCAGGAAAGGAATTAAATTTAAAGTAAAAGTCAATGTGAATGTTTGAAGAAACAAAACTTAGGGCAAGGTGAGTGATGACCCTTTTAGTGACACAATAGCATAAGCGATGGCATAAGTAATAAATAGGAAAACAGAACTTCTCATGGGTGTTGTTTTTGGTTTGGTTTTCTTAGAAGGTACAACACATACAGTGGAGTAATAGAAGAGGTAGGCAGAACAAATGAACAGTGTGTCAAGTGTACTGTTCGGTACTAGTTGAGAAATGTGTTCTCATTTTAGCGGACAATAGTAAGGCTGGAGGTGGATGGAAGCACGAAAGTGGCTCCTTCTTTGACAAAATGAGAGTGGGTTTTAGGATGAATACAGTACACCAAAAACTCAAATTCCATTACATCATGTTTAGAATTAAGATACAAGACATCTGTGATGGCTGGAGAAAGGATAGTGAGAATCCCAGCAATATAACAACTACTCACCTAGTAGTTAACAGATAAGGCATCGCTCCAATAAAATCAGAAAAGATAGAGAGGACAAAGAGTGACATCGAGGGTGCATGAGAAAGCAAAATGTAGAAGAGGCATGTGAAAGAGTTTAGCTGAGGGACAGACAGGACGTGGGTCCCTTTGAAATTAGCTGAGAAGGATAATTAATAAAACTGGGAAATCAGAAGAACCATTTGGAGTGTTGCTTACAGTTTTTTTGAGGAAAATTTTCAATCTAGTTGGAAAAATGTGACATTTGTCAAGTAGTTTCAAGATAAGAAAGATGGCATATGGTAAGTAAAACGTGAACAATATCTGAGAAAGAACGATGATAGAGAGATCAAGGAAGGAATGGGAGTGTGGTTTCCACAGGGTACCTTCAAAATAAAAGGAGATCTTATTTGAAATTTGTTAGAAAAAAAAGTGAGTGTGGTCAATACTTTGGAGACTCCAGTTCTGGAAAAGGGTTGGTAGGTGAGGAATGGATAAAAATCTAAGAAAGGCAAAATGCCTGGGCAATTAACAGTAAAATCATAGGACTCAGACGACCTGAGAATAAATTTTAGCACTGCCTTTTATACCATGTGATCTTGAAAAAATGCTTACCTTCTTTGTGCCTCAGTGTCTTCATCTGTAAAGTGGAACAATGCTGTTGCCTATCCCATACGATTATTAGGTGGATTCAGTGAGTTCGTAATGTTAAAGTGAATAATAACACCTGGCACACAATAAACACCATAGAGGTGTTGATGACATGCATGTTTCAAATATCATGCCTGAAGACCTGCTGTTTGCATCCATGTGTATCTGCTCTATTCCTTTAAGATCATTGTAGGCACGGGGAGACATTACTGACAGGAGTATTTTGTTCTATGAGCTGTGTAGAATGAGCAAAAGGAGTCAGAACTACAAAGTTAGTGGAATGGAGCTGCCAAGGGAAGAATTTGCAATTGTATCACTTAGGCAAGAGTATAAAGATTTGAGAGGAAGGAAATGGCTTGACTGGAGTTGATTTTAGGAAGATTAACCTGGAAATTGAATTTCAGAACAGGCAGGGATAATCGGCAGAGAGGTGGTGTGGAGAAAGAGTGTCTCAGAGAGTCAGTGGGTCTCCTGCACACAGGCAAATTTTTTGGAGAACATTAAGCAAATAAGTTGGGAATTGTGCCCAGCTCCAAATATAAGGTCTTCAGTGTAAATTAAAAGTGACTGTGCTCTTGGGCAGAGCTTGAAACAACTCAAGTGAGGAAATAACAAAATGGAGAGTGGAAAAGCCAAGTGTGATAATGGTATACGGAACATTGAAGGGTCAAAACTGAAGACAGGTGACTAGATTGAGAGATACTGCAAATGCTCAGGCATAATATGGAATTCTTCACATAAATTTAAAAATATTAAACACCTTGAACTTGGAAGCCTAGTATATTCATTTTCTGAGATGATAAGGAAGTGAGAAGAGCTGGACAAACATTTTATTTGGGAGATAATCTCCATAAGGAAGATATGAGTGAGGTTAGCACTTTCAGATACTACAGAATTTACATTTTCTTGTATTTGCAATATTGGAAAGACCCAGGCCTTCCAGAGCCACACGTGAGAAGGGTTCCTTATGGCCAATCACAAAACTTGGGGGTTACCCATGTTAGACCCTCTCCTAGTGAATCCAGCAATGCAATCAATTATCATTCTACTTGTCTGGTTTCTTTTCCTGTATCAGAGCTTTCTGAGAGTAGCATTTTACTTCTAATAACTAGCAGTGTGTCTTACATACACTGTCATTGATAAACAATTTTTAAGTCAACTGAAGTAATGGAAGTGCAAAAGGTAACACAGTTACACATATCAGGGCCTTTGTATGCACAGAGCAGCACTTCATACTTTCACACAGAAGGCACTGAATCATGCCATCCTCACGGGAGAAATGACACAGTATATTTTGTAAAGAAAATAAAACATGATCCAGAGAACATCAGTAGCTTGACTACCATCAAGTGCTCAACTAATTTTTATGGAATGTAGCAAAGGATCTCTCCGTAAACCTTTCGGTTTTGAGGCATGTCCCAGGACACCACGCCCTAGATAAACCTATTTTGGGTGATTTCAAACCATGGTAGTTAGCTCAGTGCTTAGATGTGACAAGGGTTATACTAAAACATGGGTCACCAGCTCAGTGGCCCTTCTCATAAAACGCACATAATGAGTGAATTTTTTTTCATTAATATACATAGAACTTATAGAATTTCTTTTGCATGATAGGTCTACCCAATGAGGTTCTGGCCTCCTTGGATACATTTCATTGACAACCTAAACGGTGAGGTAAATAACACTTAGAAATACTGATGGTAATATGAAGCAAAGTTGTTTATTTTGTAGAGAAAGGTAACAATTCTTTATACTGTATTTTTGTTATTTCAAAATTAATGTCCTTATTGTTATAGTTGCATTATGCAAAAATGTTTTTAAAGTGGCCCCTCAAAATATTTGGAGATGGATGGTGGTGAATATATTTAAAGTCAGTGAACTCACCCATGTTTATTGCAGCACTATTCACAATAGCCAAGTTATGGAGACAGCTAAAATGCTCCACTACTGACGACTATTAAGACACCTAAAAAATTAGCTAGCATTTGTTGCCCTTAATGCAGAGAAACTAAAGCAGATACCTTAAAAGCAACTGAGGCCAATAGGAAAAGGGGACCAGGAACTAGAGAAAAGGCTAGATCAAAAAGAATTAACCTAGAAGGTAACACACATGCACAGGAAATTAATGTGAGTCAACTCCCTGTATAGCTATCCTTATCTCAACCAGCAAAAACACTTGTTCCTTCCTATTATTGCTTATACTCTCTCTTCAACAAAATTAGAGATAAGGGCAAAATAGTTTATGCTGGGTATTGAAGGGATGGGGGGAGAAGGGGGGGGCGGAGTGGGGATAAGGGAGGGGGTGGGGGTAGGGGAGAGAAATGACCCAAGCTTTGTATGCACATATGAATAATAAAATAATTTTAAAAAAGATTACGTGATATTTATGCACAATGGAATTCTACTCAGCCATGAAGAAGAATGAAATCGTATCATTCGCAAGTAAATGGAGGGAACTGGAGAACATCATTCTGAGTGAGGTTAGCCAGGCTCAGAAGACCAATAATTGTATGTTTTCCCTCATACGTGGACTTTAGATCAAGGGCAAATACAGCAAGGGGACTGGACTTTGGTCACATAATAAGGCAAGAGCACACAGGGAGGTATGAGGATAAGTAAGACACCCAAAAAACATGATAGTATTTGATGTCCTCAATGCAAAGGAACTAATGCAGAAACTTTAAAGTGAAAGATGCCAATAGGAGAAGGGGACCAGGAACTAGAGAAAAGGTCAGTTCAAGAAGAACGAACTTAGAATGTAGCACATATGTACATGAAAGCAATGCCAAGAATCTCCCTGTATAGCTATCCTTATCTCAACTATCAAAAACCCTTTGTCCTTCTTAGTATTGTTTACATTCTCTCTTCAACAAAATTAGCGATAAGGGCAAAACAGCTTTTGCCTTGAATCGAGGGGGCAGGGAAAAGGGAGGGGGCAAAAATATGCACATATGATTTAATGAAAAAAAAATAAAGTCAGTGAACTGTATACTTAAAATTACTGAAATGGTAAATTTCATGCTATGAATATGTTGCCATCATAAAAAATTAACCTCTCTGATCCAAGGTCTATCTTTGTTCAGAGTGAAATCAATCAATCAATCAATCTGTCTATCAATCTATCTACCTATCTCTCTAAGTGGCCTTCAAAGTGCCTCCTATTTTTCCTTCTGTTGGTATTCACACTTGGATGCAAGTGGTATGTTTATAAAACAAACAAAAGCTGGAAGATACCATTCATCAGATGGTTCAGTGGGGTTTAAAGACCATGAGTATAACAGCTAGCAAACAAATGTATTCAAGTACAGATTCCTGGAACTCTGTAGTACAGATTCTGACTGATATTTCTAGGGTGGAGCTCAGAAATCTTTTCTTTTAAAGGCCCCCTCCAGATGATTCTTAGAGGTGATCCTTAGACTACACTTTGGAAACACAATTCCAGATTGAATGATACTGCCAGCAAGCCAGCTCACTATAGAAGTCAGCCCCTCTGTGGTTAGGAGTATGAGGCTTGGAGAGTGACAGAGTCAAGGTCAAATCCCATCTCTATTGCATTTTAGCAGTATGGTCACAGACAAATTGCATAATCTTTGTAAACCTTAGTCTCTCATCTCCAAAATGACAATAAAAGAGTACATCCTGATGTAATTATAGAAGCAATTAAGTAAGTCAAAGTATATTGCCTGGAAGTTAGCAACTGCTCAATAAATGTTACCTTTGAGTGCTATTTTATTTAGTTAACTCCAAGGTACACAGTTTTTTACATTTAAGTGTCAAGGGAATCTTAAAATTGTTGTCAGTACGTTTATAAAAACCTTTATTAACACTTTAAATTAAGACCAAAGAATACCAGTATCAAGGCATATTAGAGATTAGAAGAACAATAAATGGCTATTTTTACTACTATGTTCAGTAAAGCTTGATTACTCAGTATTAGAAGTTGCTTCAGTTTCCCAGTGACAAAAACCAAAAATATTCAGTGCAGGAACAGCAAAAACTATCCCTAAAAAGAGCTCATTTATACACATGACAAAGAATGATCAAAGTACTTAGTCTATAAAGGATTATCTGAAAACCTAGGGGAGAAAAGACAGATGTAGGAGAAATAGTATATGTACCATGAAACAGTAGTTCAGTCAGTGGTAAAAGCATATTGTAAAAAAACCAAATCAAACAAACAAAAAACAACCAGAAAGCCAGACGTACTGGCTCATACCTGTAATCCCACCTACTTGGGAGATAGAGGATTGTGGTCCAACATTGTCCTTGGGTACACTTAGCATTTGATCCTATCTGAAAACCAATCTAAAACAAAAAGGGCTGGAGTTGTGACTCAATTGATAGAGTGCTTGCCTAATACATGCAAAGCCCTGAGTTCAACCTCTAGTACCACAAAAAAAAGTAACTATCACAGATTGATGATTGATTACATCAGACTTTATGCTGTCAAGTGCTTTTGAATATGTGAATGAGAGAATAGAAGTGGGGGTGAGAAAAGAACACAGTTTATTTTCCCACTTGAAAATGTGGAAATCTTGGGTGAACTGAACATTGGTTCTTGATAGAGAATATCCTGCAAATTTCAAATTTGATTATGCATACCATACCACCTAACAACAGATTTATGTATGCTGTGTGCTATTCAATTCTCTTATTCTCTTATAATTATTTATCTCTGCCTGGAAGATTCACACGTTGGTTAACGCCCTTATTCTTTGGAGAAGAATTTGAACATTCTCTATTCTAAACATTTTCTCTGAAATATCTTCACACTGTAATAGACTTCTTTCCTTGTAATCTGGTAGTATGTGATACACAGCTAATATCATACTGCATCCTAATCTCTAGTTTACTTGTTACCATACCTCATAAGATCTGAAAGTTCTCTAAGAATGGATTCTGTATAATTCATCATCTCCCCAGTGCCAAATGCATTGGCTGGTTATAGTCAATAAAACAACTAAAAAAGTCCATAAATGTTGAAAAAAATATTATTATGCTTATTAACATTTAGGTTCTTAAGAAAATTACTTATTTAATAGGTACTTGATGTCTTTTTTGGGGACTATTATATGAGAATATCATCTTCTATTTGGTTAAAGTAAGACAACAATGCACTTATTCTTTCCCTAATATATGCTAAAGATCTTCTCATGGTCTTAATGTCTTTAATGAGATCAGTAAGGTAAAGACAATTTCAAAGCTAAAATGATTGTGTCAGGGTAGTTACCTTGTGTTTCAAATGGAAAAGAGACTTCAAAAGACATTATCCAGGCTGAGCTATGGCTTCAGTTGCAGATGACGAATTTCAAATTTGGAGATGGCTCCAGGAATAAGTGTGAGTGTCACAATTCAGTCAATAAAACATGTATGCTAACCAGCAGGTAATCATTTCCTGAACATCAACTCCATGCCTTTGACACAAAAATTGCACATATTGAAACATATCAAAGATCTGAACCTATTTTTCTCATCAAAATATCTGCAATGTAATACACATGGACTATTATTCAGCCAAAAAAGAATGACATTATACTATCTGCATGTAAATGAATGAAACTGGAGATCTTCATATTAAGTGAAGGAATCTAGGTTTATTAAGACAAGGGTGACATGTTTCCTTTCATATGTAGAAGATATATCCAAAAAATAAATGTAGACATAAATACAAACATGATTATATATGCATACATATGTATGTATGTTTATACATGATATGTTTGATGGGAGTATGGTGAGGAGGGAGAGGAAAAGAACATGATAGACAGTGAACAATATCAAAATACATTGCATCTGTGTAGGAAGAAGACATAACAAAATGCAATAAAAACTGTTAAATAATGGATGTTGGGGTAAAGGGTAAGGGAGAGTAATAAAGGGGTTAATCTGATTAAAGTACAGTATATTCACAGGTGAAATATCATAGTGAAACTCCTTCGAACAATAAATATACACATAAAACTGAAGGACAGGATTGTAAAACAGCTCTTTTTGGGGGTGGGACTAGTGGGAAGGGGGAGGATAAGTGGAGGGGTAAAGCAGGGTGAGTGTAGTCAACATACTTTACATACTTTTATGAAAATAAAAAATCAAATCTGTAGGAATCATTTTAAGTAGGGGGAGGGGGATGTGGGAGAGTGGTGTTGGGGGTGAAACTAAATAAGGTACATTGTAAACATATATGGAAATGAAGTCCCCCTGTATACTTGATATGCTATGCTAATAAAAATGTTTTTAAAAAGCATTATGATAAAGAAAGTGCAAAATGTTTTGCAAACAAATAGGAGAATCATAAAATCTAGATTAGATGTTTTAAGACCTGAGAGTGAAAATATCATTATCTTATAAAATATCTGCAATATTTTAAGAAAGAAGCATATATTTGAATAAAAGGCAAACAGAAACTCACGATGACATGGATATGTAAATAAAATAATGGGATATTACCTGAATAAGGTGGTATAAAATCAGGAATCAGGGAGTGCTTTTGAAAGAGTAGGGTAGTGGACTAGGTCTTTGGAAAATGGATGGGAATGGCTAGGGAAGCAGAAGTAACAGTTTTTTCTACAGAAGCTAGCATCATGAAAAAAATGATGCAAGTCTATTAAGGGTGAGATAATTGGGAGTGGATAGCAATAATGCAGTTTGTTGAATTTAAAAATTAATTAGAAGGAAGGATTGGTTGTATTTGGAGAGTAGGTGACTAAGGAGCTTTCAGTTAATCTTTTTTTTTTTGGTGGTGGTACTGAGGCTTGAACTCAGTGCCTCATGCTTGCTAGGCAGGCACTTAACCACTTAAGCTACTCCCCCAGCCCTTTGCTTTTAAGGGTAGTAAAGATATAGATGAACACTTTTTAACAACATCTAACAAAGATTTCAGGAATCTTTATTCTAGACTGACTAAAGTATACCCTCTAACTATATCAGAACAGCAGGTTTCATTGTCATTTTCTGCATTCTTCCCATTTTCTGTGTCAATGTGTATAGTTAATTCTCACTTTATAAAAGATTGAGGTCACCATGTACTCAGTGCTGACATTTAAAAAAAAAACAAACTTTTGATCTATGTAGATAGCCAAACATCACAACTTCTTTCTAGAATTTTCATATTTCAACTAAAAAGTGATTATAATTACTAAAGAGTGTTTGGTGGAAGATCTGCTTCAATTGAAAAATATCTAGAAATCAAGGCTTGAGAAACAAAACTGGAAAATACCAAGTCTTCACAAAAATTCCCCTTCAAGAGAATTTTTTGGCAAAAGACTTTAATAGGTTTATTGAGATATAATTCAGAGATTAAAAATGTACATTTAAGCTGTACAATTCAATAGTTTTTAGATTCTTTACGAAGTTGTATAATTATCCTGAAATCTAATTTTAGAACATTTTCATGACCTTAAAAAAAAACTTAGTTCTCATTAGCAGTTATTCCCCTCATCCAATATTGTAGCAAGTATCTTTTCTTCATTTACAACTTAACACTATTTCACTGTATGGATATAACACTTTCACTTATTTATTTCTCAGTTGATGGATGCAACAGACTTTGTAAGATAATTTCAAAATCAATAACTACTTCTGCCAGGGAATAATATGTTTGGTTCACCTAATGTTCTTTTGTGGTAGCTTTGTACTTAAATTCCATAATATAGCAACAGCCTGATTATTACAGAACAACCATCAAAGACTTGCTACTGCCTTGGACCATCTCAAACCTTTTAAGATAGTATTTTTCTCTTAGAAGATTTATCTGTTCTGGTTTAACTTTATAAATTTTAACTATCTTGTTTTTCCCTTAAATTTACCTCTATATACTCAAAACATGTCTGTAATGCATCAAACAATCTTTGAATCATACTAACAGAATGTATATAGATCAAAGAAACAGCTCTTGATTTGTTTTGAACTTGGGAAAATAGATGTGGGCATGATGACCCACATCTATAATTCCAGTTATTCTGGTGACACAGACAGGAGATCATGAGGTTGAGGCAGATCCTGGCAAAGTCGTGGAGATGAGACCCTATCTCAAAAATAAAATACAAACAAAAGGGCTTGGGGGTGTGACTTCAGTGGTAGAGTTCTTGCCTAGTATGTTGGAGACTTGGGGTTCAATCTACAGTTCAGGAAAAAAAGAGAGAGAGAGAGATGCATTTATGCATTTTTCATATACATTATATCATGTTGATACAGAGTTGAATAAATATTAAAATTTGTACTTTTTTCCTAAATGTATTTGTACATTGGGGAAGGGGAAACTTACCATATGCAAATGTGTATGAATAGATCAGTTATATGGATATCTTATCTATAGCTTACTACATGCTACATAGGTAGGAAGACCACAAATTATTATGAACCAAGAAATTTTATTTTTCATATTTAAAAATATCTAAATGATTATCAATATAGAACAAACCTGCATTACAAATCATAAAGTGATAATTTTAGTATCCTTACTTGAGGCATTCTCTGGCATGTTCTCCAGAAAAAAAGGAGGGGGAGAGTAAGGAGGGGTATGAAAATAATTTTCAAATGTGTTTATGCTAAACACTCTATATATTAATTTACTCTTCTTATTTGTAGAAATTAAAGACAACTTTTAAAAATATTCTTTCTCTTTGATCAGCATATCTAAGGATTCTAAGAAGGTGGAATGTAATGTATGGGTGCTAAAACACTGCGTCAGCTTTTAACAAAAGAGCCAATGCTGCAGTGCTGCTATTTTATTGACCACGACGTATGGTTTCCAGTTGAGTATCCCATTAACCTTAGAGTGCAATGATATCATGTTAATTATATAAATTGAAACAGCAATGTATAATACCTATATCATGTAAAAATGGATTTGCTTTATGTGAAAGTGCCTAAACTATCTTTTACTATGAAGCAATAAATTCGCTTTAGATGGCAATTCTGCCTGTAAATTTAATTACTGGTAATTTTATTTTCTTCCACAGTTTAACCTCTCTTAGAGTCTGGCCAGGAATATCATAAATCTGTCCTCCCAGAGACTACTTTGGAAACTACTGAGTAATGATAAATGAGTATTTGTCCACATTTTAACTTTCAAAAAGCAAAGAAATATAAATCTGGATGAGAAACAAGTATGTCAACATGTAAATATCATTACAGTCTAGATTCCTGATTTCATAAAAAAATTTCTTAGTGAAACCTTTTTTTGTTCAAATATCTAATCAAATAGCACATATCATTGTAAAGAACCATTTCTATGTATGTGAAGATCTAAATAACTGAGTATGGGTAAGAAAAAAAATGAGTTTCACATAAGAGGAAGATGTTCACAAAACTTTAAGAAAACTACCAGTCTTGTACATAGAATAATTGGATGTAGATATAATATCCCAAAGGTCACAGGTCAAGGAACTCTCAAGGACTATGGGATGGTGTATGGGTACAAGTAAAGTGTAGGTCATCAATGATTGCTATCCTTCTTTAGAATTCCCTGCAAGGTAGCTATTCCTAAAGGGAGTGGAAGCGAAGCCTGGTTATGAAGGGTAGAATTCAGTATATACATTTCAATGTGACATACACCTTATGAAAAATACTCGTCTTCCTGTGAATAGAAGAAGACAGTATAGCATGGGTTTTACAGCCATGTCATTCAAACTAGAGTGACTCTGTCCATGTCTGGGTGTTCCTCTTCTTCTTATGGGCTTTGTGACTTGGGCAAGTAATTCAACTGTTCTAAAGGTCCACTCCGTCATCTATAAAATGTTGGTAATAAAACCACCTACTTCCTAAAGCTGTTACTTGGATAGACCACTTAGCACACAAAAAAATCTGATAGACCTGTCTGCCATGACTCTGTAATTCTGCCTGTGTCTGTTCACACTGGGATAAACTGAGGGCTTGGACTTTGCCTTAATCATCTACAAGTTTCATCTTGGATGTGCCATTTATTAGCTTTATGACCTTGAGCCAGTGTTTTTAATCTTCCCTAAGTTTCAATTTCCCAATCTATAAATTAAGACTAACATTTGAAACATATTTCATAGGACTGTTGGGAAAATTATATAAGATATTAAGCAAAGAGCCTCACATATACTAATAACACTCAATAAATGTTACATATTATCATTTTAATGTCAAAATATATAGCAACAAATAGGATTTTGGAAGGTGCACTGCAATTTAGATAAAAATTTAGCTCACCAATCATTTTCATCTAATTACAACTTAGGACAGAACGGAAGAGGCTTTTTCATGGTTTAATGAGTATTTGTCAGTTATATTGCTGTCATTATCAATAAATACTTAAAAACAATCTCACAAGCTCTCACTTATATTCAGATACACTTTAAATTCAGGAAATTTGAATTCATCATGTACAGTTTCTGAATTACCAAGACACATAAAAGGCTTATAACCCATATCCGGGAGTGTCATAATGTTCTGAATATAAAAAAGCCATTTTATAATTTTTGAAAGGCAATCTTAAGCTAATGTTTCCATTAAATGTACACATCATCCTTGATAATGCAGCTAGAAAACATTTAGAGGGATACAAAGTCACATTTTCTAGTATCATGGCTTCTGAATTATATAAAAAGAATATTAGCCACAAAATAGAAATCTAAATGACAATTTCTGGTTCTAAATTTGGTAGACTCCATGGACTGGAGGTTGTAGGAGTACACATCTGGTAACTCCATCATCCCCACTGCCTGCTCTGCCGGCACAAAGGCATAGATCCAGGTGATGGAGGGTGCTCCTCATAGCAGGCAGCCCGCTTCCCAAACACACCAAATTGATGGGCACAAAGGAAAATGCTGTACTACACAGAGTGTTAAACCTAATAAGGAAAATCAAAGAAATGACTGACAACTGTGTTGAAGGAAGGAACAGAGAAATTAAGAGGTCAGAGAGAAAGGATGACAAAAAGAGAAGCAGATGAAATAAAAGAGGAAGACAATAAGAGGAAAAAGTGATGGGAAATGTGGGGCATAAAAACCAACAAGAACAAACTTGTGCCTAAGAAGGAAGAACCAGAGCTGAAGAGTTTTTAAGATGCTCAATATCTTTTTCTTGTATAATGAATAGGAACATGCTTCACCTCTGAGACATTATTCCAGTTGCTTTACACATACTACATATCTAGCAAAACAACACTAAGATGTAGATGTTGTTATCATTATCAGAGATGAGGAAATACAGACTTAGAAATGTGAAGGAACTTGCCCTGTGTATGGAACAGACTTGGGGAGACAGTGGCCAATAGAACAAAGTCCCTGCCCTCGGGAGTCTAAACCAAGAATTATAAAGGGTGGATTTGTTCTGGGTTTGTAAAGATGCTTAAACTTCATGTGAAAAAGAAGTACCAAATCTTCCAATATGCACGTTTAACACACCATCCATATCTACTCACTTTCTATTGCTTCTTTATCTGTGACACAAAAAGTTTTGCAATTAGAACATCTCTTCAATTCTACCTTGACCATATCAGATTATACTATTTCAATGAGACAAAATTGACTTCGCATTTACAACGCACTCTGATACTTTGTTTTTGTACCAGTTGCCAATAGGTATTTTAACCCATCATACTTTACTGAATCTCTTTTAATAATATACGTCATAACATTTCACAGTTTACGTTGATGGAGAACTGCTTTCCAGTACTACCAACCCTTCCATTTGCTTACAACTCCATTTGGATGCAGAGTAATCCAGACACAATTTTGCTGTGTAAGTCAATCTGCTAGTCACTGAATCAATTCTGCTTAACAACTGCTCCAAAAAGGCACTTAAATCAATTTGCTACAAAGGTAATGCATAAAATGATATACACACAAACTATACTTAGCTGTTATACACAGATAATTAACCGTAGCAGATTGAAGGCTCATATTTGAGTGCAGTTCTCAGTCTTAGTTCATCATTGTGAGAAATGTCCATTGATAAAATAATGTTAATACATACATTCCATTTATGTGTGTAATACTAGAAAATGAAACTACAAAGTACAAATAGCTCTCATTTTACATGATTTTAGAAAACTTCATAAACCTTAAAAAATTCAATATATCCTTTTCTGACTTGTAGTATTTCTTGCAGCTGCATGAACAGAACAAGGAGCCATCTGAAAAACGAAACAATGTCTGAATTGACTGGATTAATTCCAAAGAAATTACTATCTTAATACCAAGGTGGAAATGTGGGGTTTTTATTTAGCCCACACAGAGGAAGCCACACAGGTCCCATCGGTACAGGGGATGTGACAGGACTGAGTGACAGCTGCTTACAATGGAACAAACTCTGGAGATTAACAGAGATGTGACCACTCCATGGCTGCTACAAGATCAGCTGAGGGGAACTGATCATCATTAGTGACTTATGCTCCTAACTTGGGCTGCTGGATGGCTTCAATATCAAAGAAATACAAAATATATTGAGGGAAGTTTGTATATATATATATATATATACACACACAGACAAACATTCATGTCTTATTCTTATATGTAGCTGAATTTGCATATTATCAACTTTTGGCAATGACAAATTATTAAACAATTCTTGAGGTCCCCTTTTTCTTTTTATTCTTTTACTCAGTTTAACTCCAGCTCCCAAAACATGGATTCACATGCTAGAATTGACTAGACAGTAACTGTAAAGTACAATAGCATAACTTTCATTGTGTTACATAGAAAGGTGAAAAATTCCAAATCAAGTATTAGGTTAATACTAGGGTTATTTCAAATACACCTAATGAACAAATAACTTAGTACATAGCATTTTGATCCACAGAAAAGATGGCTAAAATTGGAGCAGAGTAACAGAAAATCCTACTCATATAACTTGTATAGTTAAAATTAGCACACCTCATTGGATAAAGTTTTCCTACGTTAGAAATATAGCTAAGTGATGCTTTCCAGTAAAGTAAAATAGGACACAGGCTCCTACATTTTCAGTGATCCATGTGTTCTCTGGCAGTAAGTAAGGAGAAAGAACTAGGGATATCTTCATGTCCCCTCTACTTTGGTGCTTATCACTGACTTTTTTTCTCATATTAGAATAATGTATGGTCAAAAATAGATCTTGGAAAAAATGAAATATAGCAGCAAAAATAAAATGTGACTTAACATACAAAACTTTTATTTAATGTCTCATTGAATTAAATGTAGCACAGCAACATATGGAATCTACATGGTTTGGTCAGTTTGAATTGGACTTCATATTCATTCTTGTCACATCACTAGAGGTAAGTAATATTGTTTTCAGTGGACATTTGGAGAGACAGAAATTGGGGTATTTTCTAAAGGACTGCTAGAGATAAAAATGGCAGCATCAAAATACGATGAAGTCTCAAAGTCACTCAACTACATTTTGGGTGCATTAATGGTTCAAATTATGTTTTCAGGAATCCAGAGAAAGGCACATGAGCTGTGGATGTTAAAATCCACAGCAGAAGTTTTCACACTGTATTTTTAACTCTCCAAGTAAATACTCTGGCTTTCATACTTCTTGTATGTGGTTTCCCTACAATGCTTCTAGTTCTAATTGTCAGCTATTTTTAATTCTTTAATAGTTTAGTTAGTATACCATTAATATTCTATTTTCTTCCTTTAAAGAAAATCAAAATTAAAAAATGTACTTTTCCTCTGCAAATCAGAAACTAAGCAAATACAACAAAAACTTTATCTCTAGTTTCTAGATAATCTGACTATATGAAAATATTCAATAATTTCCTATGGAGAAAGTTTCCCAATAAATAAAAAAAATAATAATAGGTAAAAATTTAAACTTAATTTCCATATGGACCTACAGACTTTCTTTCAGCCTTTGTGCATATATACACTATTACTATTTCTATAATAGAAACAGCTTATTTAAGGGTAATTATTTTAATTGCTTTTAATTACTATTGGTATTCCAAAAGCAATTAATCTAATTATCAAAACAGCAAGGAATCTTCCCAGTTCAATACACAAATCAATACTGAAATTTCTTCAATAAATGTTTGGAATAGTCTTTACCCATCATTCCTGATATGAAAATAATTCCTAAAAATCAGACACCAAAATACTTTAAAACAATTATGGGCACTGGGTCACATAAAAGTACAACCCAATAAACTGGTGCATTATTTGTACATCAGTACATCAATACCAGTTACTTTTTTTGAAAGATTAGGAAAAAGGCATATTTCCTAACTGTTTCATAAAGACAATGAATGACAAGTTAAGAAGGTAGGCCAAGACTGACATGTGTACTTTCTGAGCCACAAGTATATCTATGAGGATAGAGGCTTGGTAAAATCCCAGCCTGTGACACTTCCCTTTTCTTTTGACCAATCTTTTCTCCTTCTTCAGATTCATTCTTAAAATCTCATTGAGGAAGGTCTGTGAATTTCTCTACCACTTCTTCTATTCCCTTCTTTCTGAAATGTTCAAGGAATAAAGTGACTATAAACCTGCAATTCTTGCGTTATTCCTATTTCAAAGAATTACGTCTATAGTCATATTATGCTTGTTGTGGATGGGGGGTGAAAGAGAAAGAGGTGCTTTTTTAAGCTTTAGTTTTTTCTGAAAAGTTTTTTATTTCATAACCTAGTCAGGTCTTGGCAAACAAACATGCTAGACCCTTCTTCTCAATCCCCCTCTCTTAGACACATGCCTATTTCCTTTGTCAAGCAGAACTTATGTTCTGCCAGAAAACACAGGATAGAGTACTCTCCTAAGAGATTTTCCTACCTACTAGCTTCATCTTTTCCTTCCCAGATCAAAAAAGGGTGTCAGGATTCAAGTAAGAGCAAAGTATATAAGGAAAACTGTGGACAGACTTTTAAAAACGGCACCTTTTGAAATAAAGCTACTTCAGCTATTGTAACTCATGATTCACCACACAAGGGAACATTGCAAAGCCCAGTGAGAACCTCTGGCTCTTTCTTTCTTAAGACTGCATCTGCTTGACCCTTTCTCTTTTGCTCATCAGATTCAGGAATCCCTCTTATCCGCTTGGCTCCTCATAGACAGCATTTCCTCCTCCACATGACAAAGAAAATTTGTGGGCTTCAAAGTATTTGCCAAAGATTTATGGGAATTTATTAATAGACCTAGCAACTAAGAATCTTATGGATAATGTGTGACTAACAGGGAAAGACAGTTGATGTCCTTCCAAAGAATGGATTTTCAAACAACATTTCTCTCTTCTGCAAGCCACCCCCTTTAGGTAAGGGTCCATCAAGGTGACTCTGATATATTTCTATCCTATTCACAGTCCCCATATCTCATGGATGCCTAGATTCTACATCTAACTTTCTCTGCTTCTTTTATTCTGGAAAAATTTGAATAAATCATACATACAATTTATAAGATAATTTTATCTGTATTATTTCATTTGATAAAACAAAGAGAAGTTGGGTATAGATTGTATTTTCTGAACATCACTTTTTTTGGTAGAGTTGCCTATTTGTTCTCCATACATATGATTAATACTGTGATAGCTGGTCTTGAATTTAGGATTGGAATATTCTGTATCTGAAATTTAGTTAACTACTTGAACAGACAGAGAATCTCTTGATACAGCTATTCATTTTTTAATTATGTACATTTTCTCTCATTTGTTCCTAATTGTAACTTTTAATTCTTAAAGTCTATGCCTTTAAAAGCTGCCAGATTCATTTTGGATAGTAAGGAAAGAGAAAACTGAATGGTTAATACTGAATGCTAATTTTTGGCTTTACTGGAAATCTTCACTACAGTTTCAAACACTTTCACTAAACTTCTCCAAATATTCCTGCTTTACTCATTCATTATTCATCACTGAAATGTAGCAGTTCTTCATAACTCCCCGTGTCTAAGTTGAATTGGTGTTCAGGGATGATGGGAACTATCAACATAATGTGTAACCTCACAGTGACTTTTTCTTACTGAAAGCGGAGACAGTATGGGCTACCATGAAAAATATAAGAACCAGGCTCATGGCCGAGCTTGGTTGTTAACAGTACCAGGCTTTCTCCACTGCTTGCCTCCGGAGACAGCCTTAAGTGGGCAAACCACTGAGAAAATTCTCATCTGACAACTGTCTTCCAAGAAGGGTCAAAGGAATTAACCCGTAGTTAAGGAGGCAAGGGTGTGCTTAAGTACTTTAAGCATACAGACAGTTGTGCACCGAGATTTGAGCAGCTGGTTTCCATCTTTGATGGAGAATAATGAGAGGAAATGGAATGAAGTTACGGTAGGAATGATGACTTTTAGACAAGAAGAAAGAAGTCTCCATATTTTTTAGTAAGCATAAAGTTTATTAAGCATCCACTGTGGGCCAGGGTTTTGCATATTTTGTGTCAGTTAGCCCATTGGATATTCTTAGGTGGCACTTGAGAAACTGAAGATAGAGAATTGCTATATTTGTTCAAAGTTGCAAAACTACCAAGTGGTAGAGCTTTAATTTGAGCAGAATTTTATAGAACTAAAAAGTCCTTTCCATGACAGCAATAGCTCTTATATTTTATGAGACAAAAGGGAACTTAGAACCCTTGGAAACACTTATGAAATCTGTGAAGCTTTTCCTGGAAAAATATATAAGTACACATTCACAAGATCAGACACATGTTTCCATCCGGTGCATGAAGTCCAGAACCCTAATAAACTCCCTGCACTGAAGTGTGCCGCGGCTCAAGGAACAACAATACAAACTGAGCCTATTACAGCATGAAAACAATACCCTGGAGAAGAAACAGCGGTGTCTAAAAGAAAGGGAACAACAGAGGACTACTTCTGGTTTTTGACTTTCCATACATTGTTTTAAATGTGTTCTTTAATGAGTATCTCTGTAGTTCTTACTTGGGGGAAATGGATTTATTTTAAACCTTCTTTATAATATTTTTGAAATGAATCAAAACTAATAATAACCAAGAGACTCATTAAATATATCCTGCTAAGGTAAGAAATATTTCCTTTTAAGGTAACATATTAATAGAAAGCAGGATTCTACAGAGAGTAGTCTTTAAGAACATTGAATTGCTGAAGCAGAAACTTACTTATCATTTTAACAGCAGATAATTTAATAACAAGGTTGGGTGTAGAATGCTCTGAATTAATGACCAGGAGAGGGGAGAGGAGAATGGCAGAAAGTGACAAGACTGTTAGCAGGATTATAACAACTTATAGAGTCAGGGCCCTACTGAGTCACCCATACTACAGGTCCATATTCTGTATCCAAATAAAGAGTTTAATGCTATGGTAAAGATGAAGAAAGTATGGGTTGGGGTGACTAGTCAGAATGCAACTGCACCTCAAAGTGTAGAACAAGGCATTAGAAAGGATATGCAGAAATCATGGCAGTATTCCTTCAGTATCTGAGAATGCTTCAGAGCACAAGGGCACCTGATGGTTAAATGGGGCTGGAATGCAGCAGATGGCAGAGGCACAGAATTGAGAAACTGACAATTGTGAGACTTTAAAAAATATTTCTCTTAAAAATTAAATTAAAAACCAAGCACTGTATTATTAAAAAAGAGTGATAAAAATGAAAATGGAAATAATAAACATTTATCCCACTGGTTCTAAAAAACTCTATCCATTGCTAAGAATTCTATTCTTAAAAATATTAAGTAGATATGAAGCTTCAGCTATCATTTCAAATGAAAGAAAAAATTCCATGGGTTTAGCTGGCAACACAGCAATGCATCCTAATCTTTCTCCTTTTATTCTCAGGATAAAGCTCAAAATTATGCCATTTCTAATTCTAAAAAGAATGCTGTAGTGTGGTTAAAATGCTATGAATTTATAGCTCATGAACTCTCCCAAGTCATGTGTTATGCCAGAATTCTAACATAGGTGGATTTGACCTTAGATTCTGGGGACAAGGAATTCAGTTGATTAGGAGAGCTGTCAATGCAATTCAATTTGAATACCAATTACATTGATTTATTTTTTTTTTTGAAAAACTTTTTAGGGAAGAAGCAAAGCAAAAATAAGCAAGCTAACATTATCAAACATGGTCGTTACCTTCAGCTATGACCTCACCTAAGCTCCTTCGGTGAGCTTATTTTGTCTTTTCCATTTGACAAAATGGCAATGGATCACTCTGCTTCTCTTCTGAATTTAGGAAAACTAGCCTGTCTCCTAATTTGTGCATTAAATGGAAGCACCCTAGAAGGGCCTGTTTTCCTTTCTCCTTCCACATTGATACAATACTCACAGTAATCCTTGTCGGGGGTCCCCTTATGTCCAAAGATAATGACTTTTGTGCAAACATTAACAAGGGCCTCTTTTAACCTAGGATTCTTTTTCTCCTCTATAGTAAAATGACATTGTCTCTGCCAAATGAATGGACTCTTCAACCCAGCATCTCATGTTTTGATTCCTTTGTCCTTCTCTAATTTCTGTCTTTTGTCTCATGGTTATTTTGCCACACTGAGATTTCCATCACAATTCCACACCTTATTTCTTGTCTCCACTGAAACTGTTAGATAGATGATGAGGCTCTTCGGGGGTTATTAAGTTAGCTCACCCACTTTCAATACTTCAGGAGTTATCACCAAATATTCCAGGATTCTAAAATCAACATGTCCAACACCTAAAACTGCCTGCTACATACTAAATGTCCAACACTTATTTGTTAGTTACAATTCCAAAGTCATACATGATCTAATTCCAAATCATTTTTTCTTTTCTTTTCTTTAGATTTCTCCTACCAATAGCTGATGACTTGATACTTTTGCTACGGTTCAATAAACCTGTGATGAATGAATGAATGACTGATGTACTTTTAGCCTTGAGCTAAAAGTTATCTGCTTGGGCCGAAATGCATTTAAAGTTTATGAGAAAATGTATCATTTCCATGCTTTGTCCCCTAAAGCATCGATCTTCTAAACCTTTAGTCCTTCAGGTCCTATCCTGTGGAAATATTTTAAGCCTACTCTATGAAGGAAGAAATCTTATGTGTGGAAAGAAATTAAATCCAATCAGTTTGTGTTGGCACACAGTAAAATACAAGTTCAAATTTCAGTAGCCCTTTTAGAAAAGACCAAAGTGAATCCTTTTTGTTCTGTTCAACACTTCTTTTAATAAAAGACTTTATAATCACCAAAGTCGTGTGTGCACGCACAAATAATGTGAACAATATCCACTGAAAATGTCACTGCATTCCCTGATATATTGCTATAAAAAAAAACTTTGAGATTTTCCAGACATGATATGACCTATGAGAAACAAACTGTATTCAATTCATGTGACTTATTCCAGTTACTTTTAAGCTAGCAGAGCAAGGAAAAGTAGCCTTTTTCTATTTCAATATGCTATTAGCAAAATTTCACTCCCATTTATTTTCCTCACTTGTCTCTTTCATCTGAGAAAAACTCAATATGTAAAGTATCTAAACACTTCCTATAAAAACATTAAGCAGATATGAAACTTGAGCTATCATTTCAATTGAAAGGAAAATTCCATAGGGTTAGCTAACAGAATAGCCAAGTCTCCTAATCTTCTTCACTCTAAGGATAAAGCTCCTAACAAGTAAGAAAATGCTGCTTCCTTTCTACACCCTTTCCAACTCATCCTCCCTACAATTAAACAATTTTTAAAAGCACAAATGTAGTCACCTCATTCTTACAGTGCAGAGGCTTCAAAGTCTACAGTATGCTGCTCCTTTCCAATTCCACATCACAGCCTCATCTGAGACCTATATACATCATGAAGTACATCCCCTCTTCTGCAACACGCGTCTGCCTTTGGCAGGTGCCTTTGTCCTCACTACCCTGTTTACCTGCTCCTCCCCCCACATCCTTTCTCCAGTGAGGGAGAACAGAAAACACATTGAGACACTACTGAATCCATTTTGCCTTTCTGCAACCTTCTCCTCCTCCACTCCCGCCTACAACATTTATGTTTTTCATCCTCTGTTCTTACATGGAATTTACTATAGCCCTGATTAAATCATTTATTTTCTTGCAATCTTGATATATCCTTGTTTTATTAAAGCTTTATTTTTAAAATAAATGTTTTGGGCTCTCTGATTATACAAAATTAAGTCAAGGACTTACTAATTACATAGACAAGTTTTCTCAACAAAGAACTGTATGAACCTTATTGAGTGGAGTGAAATAAAGAGTAAAGTCCTGGCTGCTACAAGGTAGATGGAATTCTTGATAATCTACACAAGAATTATCACATTCTGGTTATGGGCATTTGCTTGCATTTTGTCCATGTGTGTGTTTGCACCTAGGGGTGGTATTGTTCCCTATTTACCAGCACAGTTATTTTCCAGCAAATCCATATTGGATGCATTTGACCTAGATAAACTCTTGGCCATATTAAAATTGTGCATTTGAAGTAAATTTAAGCAAAGGATGGAAAATTCTTTTCCAGTAGTATAAAGACCTGATATAGAGAATTGGTTCCTTATTCATGAGGCACAAAACAAATGGGAAGAACACAAATAGGAAAAATACATCAGTGATTTTTCCTATCAGTATTTTCTCCAAGTCATCAAGGAAAATCTAAGCTACAACAAAATAGAGAATTCCCCCTTTGCCATACTGT
The DNA here is from genome assembly GCF_047511655.1 of Castor canadensis. Taxonomy (NCBI): domain Eukaryota; kingdom Metazoa; phylum Chordata; class Mammalia; order Rodentia; family Castoridae; genus Castor; species Castor canadensis. The sequence continues at coordinate 139,893,155 of NC_133394.1, forward strand.
CTGCAGTTTCCACCAGTTTCTGATTTAGAGAAGATTTAAAGTCCATACTCAAAGCACATTATTTACTAATTAAAAGATTTTTTTATAAAAATGATTGTCAATGGAGGATTCATTCATTTTTTATTTATATTATTGTGGACCTGTGAAAACTCTGGATAACATGAAGACATTTTCGTGTGTGTGGAGGGGGATTGTGGATATAATTTTAATTTTAGTGAAAACCTTATGCTCAGAGTGTGCAGATAAAGTAAAATGCTTTGAAAAGGCTAGGTCTATTTGACCATACTAAGTCCATCACTTGGGAATCTTAAAAATTGTATCCACACCACTCCCAAGTAACAGTGTATAATTAATTAAACATATTTTACTTGAATTTTTAAGATGAAATGAAAGCTACCTCAGTATCAGGTACACTCCATTTTACAAATAAATCTAATACACATCAAATAATAAGGACTACAAAAGTACACAGCTTGGTGGCTCACACCTGTAATCCTAGATACTTGGGAAACTGGGATCAGGAGGGTCAGGGTTCCATGTCTGGTAAAAGTTTACAAAACTCTATTTAACCAATAGACGGGCATGGTGTCATGTGTCTGTCACTCAGCAACAGTGGGAAGCATAAAATGGGAGAATCACAGTTTAGGCCCTCCTAAGCAAAGAGCAGGACCCTATCTCCAAAATAACCAGAGCAAAAAAAGGGTGGATGTATGGTTCAAGCAGTAGAAGACCTGCCTAGCAACCACAAAGCCCTGAGTTAAAAAAAAAGAAAAGAAAAGTCTAAAATCTTAAAATGCCTGAGATTCTGCATTGATATTAGAGAATAGTAACTTCAGTTTCAGAGGTAATTTTATTCTAAGAATGTCATTAAATAGGTGAGATCATTTCAGCAAATTTGGAGCTGTCTTTTTTTGTTTGTTGTTTCTTACTGCCCCATATATCAGTGTTTCAGCCTTTTGTTCCGCTGTATGCTTCAGCTGAAATTCACAATATACTATGCTATTTACAGACCTGCAGCAGTCAACATCTGTAGCAAAGTTTCCGAAATTGATTTAAAGTCTGCAACATAAGCATATCCAATCCTAATAGTACACAAGACCATATATCTTCCTGGGAAGACTGACACATGGTCCCTTCTCTGACTGGCAATAATGCATTTCTGCCAAGCCCAGATGTAGTTTCAACTCCAGGGAGATGCATCCTAATGATGGATCGGTATAACCCAATCGTGCTAACATTTGAATTTGGAAACTCTACAGTATAGTACTGACAATACTTTTTTTTTTTCATTTTCTCTACCATGTTTCTTCAAGTATATCAAGATGTTCTGCCAGGATGACAAGCATATGATCAAATTTAATGGTATATAAAGATATGGCAGACTGCTTTCCAAAGCAAAATTCATCATTAGAAATTTTAACAATTAATTGCACTCTTGGCAGCCCCACTAAAACTTAAATTAAATGGTGGAGCTATTTCATTAGAAGGCTTTGGCAAAATAAACCTACTAGATGGAAAGCCTTATATAATGAAAAATGGCAAGTCTGCTTACTGGATACTTTTAAGTCATAGGTCTTAACTTTATGATGTCTTTCTCTCCTGCTGTGTGGTGAGTTTCTCATAGGCCTGGTTTGCAATCTATTTTTCTATAGTTCTTAACAGAGCTCTCAGCACAAAGTAGGCACTCAATATATGTTGTCAGTCTCTGTATGGATTCAGATATTCACACCCTGTGAGCTCTAGAATTCAAGTTTGAATCCAAGCCTTACTATTCATAAAATAAACATCTCTTAGGGTTAAATTGTATCCCCACACCTTCCAATGCATACGATAGCATACTAACTTCCAGAACCTCTGAATGTGATCTTATTTGGAGACAGGTCTTTAAAAGTTAAAATAATTAAGTTACATAACAATCACGTTAAAATGAGATTAAGGTGAGCCCTAATCCAATATGATCCCTGTCTTTATCAAAAAGGGGAAACTTGGACATATAGTTGGAGACTCCTGTTATGAAGATGAAAGTAGAAATCCAAAGGTTTTTCTCTGTAAGTCAAGGAATACTGTCAGAAAGTCTCAAGTCACTAGTAGGGGACTTAGGACAGTCTTACTCCTGGCTTTAAGAAGGAACCAACACTAGATTTAGACTAGATTTTAGACTTCCAACTTCAAGAACTGTGAGATAATAAATTTCTGATGCTTAAGTCACTTAGTCTCTTGTACTTTGTTATATAGCAATCATGGTGAACCAATACAATGGCTTAGAACAAGTCATTTCCCCTCTCTGAGCCTTACCTTTAAGAGAAATAATTCATCAATATTGGGTCTTCAATGAAGTGAGTGTGCAATAAATGGTAGCCTTGAAAATGATGTAGGAAAAAAAATCCATCCAGCATAAGCACATTTTATGTGCAGACTCCTGCCCTAGATTCTGGGGAATTAACTGTTCAAACTGGTGTTCACAGACCTATCATTGTAGTAAGAGGGGACGGACAAGACTAGATAGGTAAGCAATATATTATGTCAGATGATAAGAAATTATAGATAAAAATAAAGTAAGGAAGTGGAATTGAAGAAAGAGATTGAAAGATTAAATTTTACATAGGCTTGCCACATTGATGACATCCAGAAAAAGACTTTTAAACCTCACACAAAAAGACAGCAAGCCATAGGGGCTACTGTGGAAAAATTATTCTTGAAAGATTAGCAAAGGCAAAGGGCCTGAGGTGGAAATGTCACTGACATATTGTGATAGCAGAAAGAGGAAAAAGTGGTTGAACTGTGACAGAAGAACAGTAGGAAATGAAATCAGAGATGAAGTCAGAGAAACTATGGGAGTCAGAAAAAGTTAGGAACTTGCGTTGGAGCCTCTGGGCTGCTTGCAGACAATTGCAAAGTTATGAAAAGATGGGTTTGCCACCAATAGGATCACAAAGGCTACTGTTTAGAGAAGCAGAGGGAAGGAGATAAAGCAGAATTAGAAAGACAAATTAAGAGATTATTCTATTTTCTAGGAGAGTGTGAGAATTGATAAGATTGTAGATTATTTTGAATGTAGAGCAAACAGGATTTACTCCAAGATTAAGTATAGTTCTGAGATAAAGAAGGGAGTAAGAATGTCTCTTAATTTTTTGACCTGAGAAAGTAGGAAATTCCACTAATGAGAAGGCAAGTTTACAAGAGGCTCCAGTTTTAGAGACAGGACAGGAACTCAGTTTTACACATGTTAAAATGGAGATTCTGCCTAGAAGACATGCAAAAAGAAAGGGAGGGGCCAAGGATGTGAATCTGAGGTTTAAAAAGGAGGTCCTGGTCAGGAATATAAATTTTGGACTCATTATAGAATTTAAAGTTGAGAGATTGTGTAAGATCACTAAGTGGATGAGACAAAAATGCTGACATTTAATAAGTGCTTACTACATTCCAAGCAATTTCATAAATGTTTTACATATGTTATCTCACTGATCCTTGTAGCTAACTTTATGGTGATTCAGTTGCTTGCACTTTTCATTCCCTGTGATTTTTAGACTTCACCCAGTTTTACAAAAAAGGCTGTTTATCATCATTGATGATAATGACCAATAAGTAATGCTTTCAAATGTCATACTGCAGCAGCCTTGAGATTCAGAGCAACCTAGGATGCTGAAAATTCCATAAGAAGTATGGCTTTTGGATCTCATGCAGAAGGATCCCAGTATTTCCACACAGAATAGATGCAGATATGGAAATATGGTAGGAGAAGGAGGTGAGATACATGTACCGAAGAGCACTGCTTGTCTAACAGATACACAGTTCCTCCTTAGTGTGTCTTTGGTAAAGATAATAGATATTTTCTGGAGATAAATACCACTTTGTATATTTATTCTTAATCCTTTACTTTGAAAAATGATTATTCCTAATAACCTACTTATTATGAGCAACAAGATCCCAGGCTAACAAACAAGACCGAGGCCAACCAAGTTAAATTCTATAATAAGCATGGCATATGGCCTGGTACAAGAAAGGAAGTAATAAATGTCAGCGATTCACTCACTCATTTAAAATACCACCTCCCCCCACACACTACCTTGCACTCAAATTTCTAGCTGTCTCTATAATCCACATCTGTATTTACACCACTTGTACTCAGCTACTATATAGTTAGTACCACTTTTTTCCCTTCCCTACTCTTGGCTACCCTACATATGCCCTGCAAACTGAACTCAAAACCTTCATTGGTTGACTTTTTATGACAAAAAAATAAATTAATAAACATTTAGCCTAACCACAATACATTTTTACCTACGGGTTTAAGTTTATGGCTTCATTATGAATGCTTGACCCAGTTATTCAACACCTTATGATTCTTCTAATGAAAAATTCCTTAGGCTAAATCCTGACTTTATTCATGTTCTGCTTTATGTAATTTCTTTTGTCTTGTTCTGTACTAAATGACAGTGTATCTATTTTTTAAATTAGTTTTGTGTGGCCCTTCTCCACTACTGTTGTTTATAGTGTTTAGGCCCTTCTCTAAAATTTTACATTATTCTCTGAACTACACTCATTTACTTACAATATTTTATCCCTACTCTCTAAAGCCCTAAGCATTTATTTTTGAGTCAAACTCATTTGGCAGTAAATTGTACTATCTTACTAGAGTGCAAACTCCTTGAAGTGCAGGACCATACATTTTTCATCATTTTTCCTGGTGGAGCCCAGGATAGTTCTGTCAATGCAGGAGTCAATTGATACCTATTGAATGCATAGATACTGGTTGTCACACCATCTGGAAAACATAACCTCCCCAATACTCCAGACTTTTCACAAACCAATCCCTAACAAAAAGCTGTACACGTAGCACCTTTTCATAACCAATGAGTGAACTAATGAAGGAAAGATCTCAGAACTCTAGAACAATAATGAAGAATGTTTCCAAAATTTTTATTAGCAAGTATGTTCTTCAAAGAAATGCTTATTTTTAAAAAAATTATAAAGCAAGCTAAATACCTGCTAGGATAGGACATATATGCTATAGTTCAATCTTATGAGATAGCAATTAATATTAATATTCCAAGAATAATTAATAATATGGAAATACACTCATAGCATACTGGAAAGTGAATATGTGTGAGACAAATCTCCACATGTCAAATGTTCTCAGTCTTCAGAATTAGGTAAGTTTGATATTTTACCTTGCTATGTATCCTTCTTTCCATTTCTACCATCACTGCTCTTGATTAGCGCTAATCATTTTTCATATGTGGATTGCAACACTATTTTCCTAAACACAATTGCCAGCTGTAATTTAGTTCTTCAAGTTTTGAATCCACAGACCCACCACTTCCAACCAAAGTATTTACCTAGTTTTCAGTCATATCACACGGGTTTCCATGCATCTGTGATCTACTCCACCCATTTATTATACATCCTCCCCTACTCCGTTACCATCATCACTCAAACTTTTGCCAAAGCTTTTACTCATCCACCTCTAGCTGTAAGTCTCTTTTCTTATTGTAATGATACACTTATCCTGAAAACCACCTCCTATATGAGTCATTCCTTTCCTTGTTTTCCCATTCCACTTCTTCAGATTCCAAGTGTGTAGCCTGTGTTTAGCACTTTTTTTTAGAGTCAGTGTCTGCCCTGTCCAGATGAGGAAGCAGGAAGCTGAGTTCAGCAACCTGTTATTCATACTGGTTTTTCTCCAAGTCCAAAATATAGGGTCTTATCCAAAAGAGAGTCTCGATGTCTTTTAATTCTGTTTAAGTGTTTGTTGTCCTGTATTAAGTGAACTTTAAGAAAATGTTGTTATGAAGCATCTACTAAAATGATGATTTTCTGGTCAGAATTAATGACTTGAAGAACTTTATCCTCCAAACACATGTATCACTCATATTAGCTAAAGGTGAGTACCAATCATTTAAAATCTGCCATAGTATGCAAAGCATCTTTGAGTTAATTAGAAAGAGGCAGATAAATTATAAAAGTACTTCTTTCAGCAAGGAAAAGTTGGAGTTAAAAATCCATAGGTCTGTCAGTATCCTCTTTCAGAGAATAACTTGCTCAACTATAGCAAATGGCCTTCCTCTTTTTAAGATGTTAATTTCCAATTGCACCCTAAAACTAAGCCATGGACTCAGGATATGATAGCCAAAATATTTTATATATTTAGAGAAAGAAAATAGGATGACATTTTATTGTGATATGAAGAGAAATACAATTAATTTTGTCCAACTCTGTAGTCCTGTACCCTATGTGGGAGAAAAGAATACAAACAAACCAAATTCTGGGAATATTACAACACAAAGTGGGCTTCTTTGTTTCAGCTAATTATTATATTGTATAGCATGTTATCATGAAGTTTAATTACTTTTCTTATCTAAAATGATGTTTTATCAGTATCACCTATAGATAGGTAATTGAAAGAACTCTGTCTATAGAACCACTGGATAGTTCATTAGGCAGAAACACCTGCTGTTTCCTTACAGTCTTAAGCCAACACAGTGCAAATGCTTTCTAACAACCTAACAGCCTCCAGTGCCCTTGTTTTGGCTCATGGTTGTTCTGAAATTCAGAAGCTAACTACATATTCTAAGATATTCTGGAGATGTTTATTCTTGCATTCCTTTGGAGTCATATTTTAACTAAAGATGTCTAATATTATAGTTGACAAATCTCAGGATATATTCCCTCTTTCATTTTTGGGAAATTTGGAAGAAAGTAGGAGAATGCAATGTTGTAATAGAAGGAATATATTCTTTATGAATTTTTTAAAAATTCAAATGACTCTTTTAAAGCATACTCTACCCAGTGAAAACTGTGCAAATTAGAACACAAATACTTAAGCAAGTAAGCACTTCAATTAAGTGTAGAACACACCCCTCATATTCTGTTTCCAAGACTTTTTCCTTCTGCAATTAAAGAAATGAATATATTCAACAAAATCAGAGGATTTAAAAAAAAAAAAAGAGTTCTCCTAATTGTATAATTTTTTTCAGCTTGCAAAATACCCAATAAGAGCCCTACAGATTTTCCAAAACATTCTTTATATCATGTTGTGAGAAATTTTCTGAAGGCAGCATTTATGCACTTGGAATAGAATACTAAAGGTCCAGAGACAACACCCATTAACTCTAAAATTAAGTAAGTCATTTTCTTCACACCTCTGGTGGCCAAGTTTTTTTTTTTTAAAGGCAAACACTCTCTAGCAATGATTGAAGGCTCTGGAGTCTTTTCATAACATGCAAGTTGACCAGGTCCTCGTGGAGAGGTCTTACTTCATTCCCACACAATTTCTGACTTATTTTGTCTGTCTTTTCTCAGAAAGATTTTACTTGCTCTACTGTGGACTAAGCAGTAAACTAATTATCTCGTTCAAATCCCTTTGTAATGCCCCTAATCCTATTAGTTAAAAGAATGTCTGAATACTGATGGCAAACTTTTTTGTTGTTGTTTTTTAAAGAAAGACAGAGAAAGGTCCAATGGTTTGATCCTGGAGAGACTGATGTGGAGAGACACTGTCTAGTTAACTGGACTAAGCAAAGTCAATTCTGGCCTTCCTAATTCCTGTCCAACTAGCAAATGTGGAAAAAAATTCTTTCTTATATTGATGATACATTATTCATCTTCTTTTTGTGTCTTTCTCTTACACACACACACACACACACACACACACACACTGCAATTAGTTATCATTCATGACAATTTGAACACCTTATAAAAGTCAAGTTCTAAATACTCTTACAGTAGAGCATGGTGAACCCTGGCCTCAGCTAGAGCTCCACTTCACTTCCCTCCTTTTATCAGGAGCATTTTAATAAGGAGGGTGACTCCATTCCAAGAAGTCAAAGAAGCCATACAAGGTAGAGGAAATGAACAAATGTTACGAAAGACCTCTACCAGCCCTTGGAATCTTAACTTCTTTTCTTCAAAGAACTCTCACAAGCCTTGTTAAAGGACTCTCTCTCTCTCTCTCTGTAGAAGATGCCAAGACCATTGCCTCCTGCTGTCTATTACTCAGGGAACTTTAATCACTTTTCCTTTTTTGTTCCCACTAGGGAAGCAGCCAGACTGCAGGGAAAGGCCTGCAGTCAGAGCTGATGTTAAAGAGCATGAAATTTATCTGACTTTCATAAAAGCTGTGTTCTGCTTTCCATTCCTGCTTTTTCTGCACAGGCTGCTCTAGGGAAGACTGCTTGGTTTACAGAAAAACAAAACAAAACAAAAAAAATCCAAATATTTGTTTTAAACATGGAAGCGATGCTACCTCCCAGAATCCAGTATTCTTAGCCCCTTCTTCTCCCACCTAGAAAGAATGCCTATGTTCTTGGCATGTGAAATCAACTTTTTTACATTAGCCAAAAAGTCTCCTTTTGCATTATTTTTTTTCTTGACTGCACAGAAGGTATTATTTTAGAAACTATCTTGAAGAAAATATGATACACATTAGAGAAAAATAATTTCCTTAACACCTTTCTGGGGTCTGAGAAAAGTGGTACAAACAATAAGAAAGAATACAGAATCCTAGTAAGGGTATCAGACGTCCAGTATAACACAGCTCCAGGGCTAAGAGGTTATCTGCTGGTCTACTAGCATCATTAGTGACCAACAGAATCTGTTTAGGCTGAGTCTCTCTGGTACAGTCCATTTGCATTCAAGGAAGCTAGTGTGTGATGAGGTGCTTGTCAATGGTGTGGGTGTGTCTCCGGTGAACAGAAGAATACATCAATCACTTCCAAGATATGCATGTGTCACAGTCCTGGGGAAAATAAAGGCTCAAACAAAGTATGAAGAATTTGTTAGTATTAGTTAAAATGAGTATAGACCTGATGTAGTAGTGGTGAGGGGGCATTAAGCAAGGTTTACAGTATTTAGCTATTCTAATATTTGATACAGAAAAGACTCTCCGTAGTTCAGAAAAATGCACTTGACACAACAGGATGAGCAAAATAAATAAATAAATAAATAATTTTTGGTGCATGGTCAGACTTATGAGTTCACAGAGACCTTTGTCCCAGGTGAGAGTTAAACAATAAAATTAGTTCTGTGTGTGCCTGGCAATGATGAAAGATGTCCTGTCTTTGATAATGAAAAAAAAAAAATACCAGCTATCCAGGAAAAGCACTTTTCCCCCTGACTTTGCAACAAAGAGAAAGTCTGCCTTTAGAGGCCATGTGGTGAAACAAGGCATAACGTCTTCAAAACCATTCCCACATAAATATGAGTGTCACAGAAGTGCCTTTCACTATCCCTCTGGAAAGTCTAGCAAGTGATTTTTCTGGAATAAAAATCTCCTAGCTGAGCATGAGCATGTTCCTCTCCAATGGGCTAGCTTGTCGATACCATCTATACCTCAAAAATCAAGTAGATGCTAACAAGGAACATGTGAAAGGACCAAGGGGAAAAAGTGCTTTGATAAAATGTATATTAATGTATTAAGCCATGCTTACATGCTTACTTTCTCATCTGTGTAGTTATGTTTGCTTTCTTGTGATATACCCAACCACACAAATATAGGATAACTATTTAAATTAGAATTCACTTTTCCAACCTTTAGAGCTATTAGACTTGTGTACTGGACTCACAGAGACCAAGGAAAGAGAATGTCTGCCTTAATTATGAAATAAGTAAGGAACTCCTACTAAGGATGTCCTAAAACTGGTGTGAAATTTCTTTCTTTCCATTTCTAAAAGTGCCTTTACTTGCCAAGCACATATCCACAAACTGCATGTGCTCACAGGCAGCCTGAGTCTCATGAAGTAGCTGCAAAGGAGAGTAAAAGTCAAAGCATTCATCTGTGCTGTAGAAGATCTGACAGCTCTTAAAAAAAACAGAGCAAATATCCTTTCCTAAGACTCAAAGCCCTGTGGACATGGATGAACAGTGATTCTGATCCACTGACCAGTAGGTCCCTGGCTTCATCCCCATCTTATCAACAATTGATACCAACAACTGCAGAGAAAAGGGCTAAAGTGGAGTCTGGGTGGGGTGCAGGAATCTCCCACTTAAAGTTAATATTGCACAAATACTGTTCTGTAAACAGAGTCAAACTGAGGTCCTAGGAGCCCCTATTTAATGGGGAGAAAAAGATGAACAACGTTGTGGAAGTGAGGCCAGGAACCTATTAGAGGGAGGGGTAGTCCAAGACTTGGAAAATGCTGTATTTTCTCTTATGGCCACTTAGGGGCACTCAAAGGCCAAGAAATGCTGATCTGAGTCTATATTTAAGAGATTTTCAGTGTGAAAACTGCAAACAATATATAATAAGCATATCCCTGCATACTTTTGCTAATGAGTACCAGGTTCCCTCACACGAATACAATTAACTTTTCTTAGTTAACAATAACCTCTCCTCCCCATTTCTCCCCTGCAAAATAAAACTCCAATACATATTTTAAGGAAAAGCACAGCAAAGAAGTGATTGCCATGAAATCAGGATAGTATTTTCCTTTTGGTAGGTTAGAGGAAAGTACCATAAGAAAAAAAGATAGGAGTGAAAAGCATGTGGTGAGATGGCAGGGTTCCATTCTCCCCTGAAAAGCAAGCAAGCAGACTGTTACATCAAACCATTTTGTACACTTATGCATGACATTCTGCAGGTGTATTTTAAAATATGTGGATTACCTCTAAGCACAGTTACATTTCCCAATGAGAACTTCAAAAATATACACTGAAAATCAATAATTTGAACCTAGAATCTCTATGGACAGAGACAAAAAGCAAAGCCTTAAGAATCAAACATGAGTTTACATCCACTTCCTTTCTTGCCTATGAGACCTAGCATAAATTATTTCACTTTTCTGGCCCTAGTTTTTATTCTAGTGTAAAAAGAAAGAAGATACTAACTTGCAGGGCTGTTGTAGTAAGCAGGTGAGTGTGAAGGCAATTAGCACAGCAGTGATCACTAAGCCTAAGCTTAAAATGGGTTTTTCTTCTTTCTCCAATCCCACCACTAATTCCTTCATGTTAGCAACTTAGGTCAGAAGCCTTACAAATTAATGGGAACGTGGTTAAAAGTGGTAGAGAGAACATATGCTTGAAGGAAGTGAATTTGGATGACATTCTGTACATGGCTAGGGGAAAAAAAAGAAAAAGACCAGGGAGAAAGCAGTAATCTGCTGATCATATCAAATCATTGCTGGTAAATTTTTAAAGAATTGTTGTGACTGTCATTGTTAGAAGGCTTCACTTAAAAGGGAAAATGCATTCTCCATGTGGCTATACTTTATTTGTTCCAAGACACTGGCCATATTGGCATAAAACACAGTTCTTACAAGAACTCTGACCTGAGCATCTATTAACTAACCTAGGACACAAAATACTACTGATGTGAGCACCTCAAGTGGAGAGGTTTTAGAAATGCAGCCACATGCTTTCAACTTTAGAAACCATGATAAACTTTTCACAAAATGCTTTTACATCTCTGGATGCACAGACCTACTATGTATGAATACAATGCTTCCTGTGATGTGTGAGTGTGATGGAATAGGGCTTGTGTATACATTCAGGAATAAGCACACATATACTTCATGTTTTATACTAAAAACACTAACATTCATACTCTTTTTTTAAAGAGCACCTTTTGTGGAGTTGCATGGTTTAGTGGAAACTGCAATATTATCAGAACTAAAGCCAATGGTTCAGGCTGTGGATTTTCTGGGAAAATCTGTTTGGTTTGAGCTGGTTGTTTTTGTCTTTTGTTTTAGGACGGTAACACCTTTCCTGTTCATTTCACAGATTTTCTGAATACCAAATGAGAAAAAACAAAAGTAGTTCTTAAGCCCAGTATGGTTATACCACAATAGTGTTGGGCTACAGCTGAGGCTAGAGGGAAGTGGTGTAAGGTCCAGTGGTCTCTACGTCCTCTACCCGAGGTCCACTGACATCTCCAAAGTTTGCTAGCACTGGTGAATTTAGGAAAGTTACCTGCCTCTCTCTTGCTATTGACTTCTCTGGGAAAACAAGGAAATCTTTCACAGATGGCCATTCTGAGGACTAAATGAAACAATACTAGTCTGGATAATATTCTACACTCTTTATCATGGTAGTTTTATCATTATTAAACATCAAGTAATTTTTTATGCTGCATCCCTGGCTTTTCAGCCAAGTCTCATTTCCTGTTCTCTTGGCCCTAGCTTTTCTTTCTTAAATTATATTTTAAGCCTCTCTCTCTCTCTCTCTCTTTCTCTCTCACTCTCTCTTTCTCTTTCTGTAAATTTCCAAACACTAAAACTATTCATCTGTTCCTTACAATTTTAGTTATCACTCACATATAAGTGACCCTCCCATCAAACTCTGAAGTCTTTCCAATTAATACTACATTACACAAGAAAATCAGTGAAATATGATTACTTTGAAAAAGTATTTGTCTTCTATCATCTTTGCTTATACTAAGTTCCTTATTTGTTTAAAAAAAAACTGATTTCCTAGACTCCACAATCACTTTTTAGCTAGCTTCAACCTGGTAGATATTCCATAAATCTTCTTCTGTCCTGCCTCCCACTCAGTAAAGGTTTTAGTCAATATTGAGTTTTTCTGCCAACAGTCCTGGTGATGTCCTTTCCTTTCCCACAGCCTTCACATGACAGGCTTGGATTTCCTCCATACAACCATCGTCAGGCCATAGTCAGTTGCCAGGGCTGGGTACCACCCTCAGAACTGAGGATGTGACAGTGAAAACAGAAGCATTTCTGCCCTCAAGGAACTCACAATCTGGAAGGGAGCACTAATCAAAATACTCAACACAATATTGTCATAGGGAGATTCTCAGGTCTGCAGAGAACCTCCTAAAATGACAATGAATCCTAAAGGAAGTGGTCAGGGACAGTACAGCAGAGTACTGAAAAGCAGGTGGTCAGCCAAAAAATTGAGAAAAGGGGAAAGCAAAAGGAAAATCATCTTCTGTGAGAAAACATGGAATCCAACTGGGGAATGCTAGCAGTTCACAGAAGCCAGAAAGGAAGCCAAGTTTGAGATTTCTTTATCACCTATTTAAGCATGCAGTGAAAGTGCACTTATATTGTAAAGTGTGTATATATAAAATCTCTGCTCTTTTCTGAATTGTGTAAGACTCTAAAAACCCTTCCTATGGATTTAAAATTACTAAAAGGAATTTCTATTTGAGGTGGGTGGCTATTTCTCACAAATTGATTTATGGACTGGCAGATTTAGAAAAAACATACCTTTAGAAATGTCTGAAAAGTTAAAATTAAATCTAATAAGATATTATTTCTATAGAATTTTTATTCTCTCTAGTTGAAATATACTACACATATCTCCAGACTTCTTCCGGTGCCTTACGTTTATATAAATGTCATTAGAAGCTTGGGAGATATTTATATTGAAAAAACATTTTTGATAGCTCAGGAAAAAAATTAAATAGAGTTTGAAAAATTGACATAAAAAAACTTTCAAGAATAGCAAAGTCATCAGCAAAAAATACAAAAAACAGTACAAAACTTTGTGAGGAAGTTAAACATCCCTCGTTATAAAAAAAGGGAGAGATGCTGTTTTCTATAAAAAGAAAAGTCACTTATGGAAAACATTAAGTTTTACCACATATTTTGGACCTAAAAACTAATCTAAAAACTGCCAGCCCTCAAACAAAACTTCATGGACCACTTAAAAGTAAACTTCAAATTGTGCTTAAAATCCATAGAAAGTTCAGGGAAAATAAGCAAACACAATCCCTAGGGCAAATGACACAGGTTTTGATGAGGTAAAGCTTCCCTTGCTCATAAGCTGAAGTTCTTAGAAAGAATAAATAAGTGAAAAGAAATATGCAAACATTTCTTAGACTTGCAAATCTGATGCTGGTAAAATATTCACTGTTACTTTAAAACTGGAGCTATGAACTGGGGCAAGTGAGTACAATGAATAGGATTTTTTTTATGTGTTTCCTACTTGTGAATTCTAAGTATTTTAATAAATATAGTCAATAAATATGAAGTGATCTGTGAAGTAAGAAAACTCTGATAAGTATTAAATGTTATTTAAATATTAGAAAACTTTGAACAGTGAAAGCCACTATAAAGACTACACTAACAAAGATGCACCTATTTTCATGTAGAGCAAAGAATGCCATTATTGGTTTTAAAATATCAGTTTAAGGCATATAATTTAGAGGTAGATAAAATTCACCTTTTAAAGATTAATTTGAGAGAAAATTGTTACCGTAATATTTCAGAAAAATATATGAAAGTATATTACATAAGATGATATAACATGGCTTTTTAATACATTTAACTTCATGACTTATTTTCTCAAATAATTTTTCAAAATTTTTCTCCACTAGAATTTTATTCTAGAATTCCATAGATAGTATGGTAGATTGGAAATCTAATTTAGAAGGAAGGACTGTCAGAGAACAATGAAACTTTGTCATTTTCATGAAGTTAAGGTACTCTGAAATTGATAGGCAGATAAAAGTGTTTTATGGCTAGCTGTACTCACTTTATTCAATTTAACATTCTTGAAAAGTGGCAATACTTAATGGAAGTATTCCAATAAAAACATTAGCTCCATGCATCTTACTTCTATGCCAACTCTGAGTAACTTGACAATGAACAAGTGGTTTCATTTATATATTTAATTTTCTAATTATATGAAGCAATGCAAAATATTACCTTTTACTGAACAATCAATCTTAAAAAATAAACCAACAGAGACTGATATTGCCAAAAAACTTTTAAACCACATAAGTAGTATATAAGCCAAGATTACACACTTATAAGAAAACACATAATGCAAAGATTTCAACTGAAACTCTTAAATAAATCCATAACCAATACTTGTTAGTAATAAGTAAAATCATGTTAAAATGACAGCTTTCACACAAAATGATTTTGAAATGTAGCATTTATATTTGCATTACATTTATAAGTTATAACTTCATTATTTCAGTCATTTATTCAATTAAGAAATACTCATTGCCCCTATGACATTTAGTCAATCAGAAATAAAAACTTTAGAGAGAGATCCTATGTGAAATTGTAAGCAGTGAAAACAAATGCAGACATTTTGTGACAAGTGAGAATTCTAACACCTATCCAATTGTAATTAGAAGAGTGCTCTCACCTTTCACTTTGAATTATAAATTCTAAATGAAAAATTCATAAGTACATTAAACACCATACATATCCAATTCTGCCTTATCACACTAAAATAATAAATAGTAAAATAACCTCTTTACAGGTTCTTGACTTTGGTAAATATTTAGGAATATAAAGAAAGGTATAGAGAATGAGCACTTGTTTTATGCTCACTAAAGTCATCTACATTAATTCTTAACTTTGTCCCAGCCTCCTTTTTTTTAGTTTTAAAGTCCCTTTCCTCACTGGGCACTGTGGTTCACACCTGTAATCCTAGTTACTTAGGAGGTAGAGATGGGAATGAAGGTGGTTTGAGGCCAGTCCAGGCAAAACATTTTCTAGCCCCCATTTCAACCAATAAATATGGACATGATGGTGTGGACCTGTCATCTCAGCTACATTCAAGGAAGCTTAAATAAGAGGGTTATGGTCCAGGTCAGCCCAGTCATAAACAGGAGAGCCTACTAGAAAACAACTAAAGCAGAAAGTATAGCTCAAATGGCAGAATACCTGCCTAACAAGTATAAGGCTGTGAGTTCAAACCTCAGTACTCCCAAATAAATAGTTTCCTCTATTCCTATTAATTAGGTATTCCAGAAATACGGTAAAATAAGTACCCCTTTTCCCCTCACCAATCTCAATGATTCCCTTTATTTCTGCATGTGAACTAAAATATGTAAATTGTGAGTCACTTTGATTAAAGAAAACATCAACAATAAAAAAAATGAAATGTAAGAAAAGAAATATAGGATAAATCAGATGAGAGAACAGGAGTACAGATGTGGACAATAATGTGTTTAAAAGCACAAGGAAAGGAATAAAGGAACATGGTAGACAGGTAAAATATTAATTATCTAGAGATGCCCCCCTCCCAGTAGATAACTTCAAATAAAGTGACTGGAGTTAATATCTTCAATTGGAAAGAAAAATCAGAAAGATATTAAATATTCAGCATCCTTACTCATTCCAACACACTTCTTCCATTGTCTTTTGCCACCCTTCCCTTCTTCATGGACACTGGCTTTCTTTCTGCCCCTCAAAACTCTTATCTTTTGCTATTTCTGATCCCTTAGAGGTAAAGCCAACTCTATGGAAGTCTTGTTCAGACCAGTGTGCAAATGTGTCCTCCCAGAGATCTGCCCTGTCTGGCCCTCCCAATAGAGCCTTCTTTACTCCCATTTGGCCACTGTCTCTCTGTCTCTTCTTATATTGAGGCCATCTTATTCATTTCCGTATTGACCTGTTTACATTAGAATGAAATCTTCCTGGGTTAGGGATCCTGTCTGGTTTGTCTGCATTCATGACTTTGGTGGTTAAAATAATCCTAGCATGCAATAAGAACGAAGGGAATGGAGAACTAAACACAGAAAAACACTGAACTTCATGCATATTATTAGCAATCAAACAAAACAAACACTTTCATTTCGAAATAGAAGAGAAGGAAACGCCCAAATTCTCTTATCACCAAGAACAACATATACAAGCTGATAGGGCTCACTATTTCTAATTTGAGAGGCAAAAATGTCATCAGTATTGGCACTGCTCAGCACAATTTTAACTGAATATGGCTTTCATTGGCTGACTGTAAATAGGAATCGTCCTCACCAAATTTATTCTATAAGTCTTTAGAATCTATAATTGTGAAATCTTTTATAATTGCACCTTTCAGAAATGCAAAGCCCAAAGCTGACAGAAATTATTACAAATCAAAATCCAAAAACCTCAATGATAGTCTGTACCTCAACTGTACTTAAAATCGTGCTATACTATGACATCAAACCATTTGAAATTCCTGGAGGTTTTGGTAGGTTTTAAATGATCAAATATTGGCAATTTCTCATAGCTAAAATTAATATTTTATATACAAAACAGTAAAATATATTACCAATAAGAAGCTGCTACATTAATTTGCACCTTCACGTGCATAGGCAAAGACACAACAGGCAAAGACAAATGAAGGGCTGTGCGCATGTTCAGTGTTCAAGCCATCAAACCACCTTAACTCATGACTAGATAAATTTCTAACCTCAGATTGACCTCACTATTAAAAACCAGACAAATCTGAAAATATTTTGAAAAATTTAAGAGCAGATAATCTACAATTCATGCTGGAAAAGCTTCTAACTTATAATTTTGAGACAGGTATACGATATGTAAATTTAAACCATCTTGCTGATATGAAAAATCAAAATGTGATGGAAAGTATTACAATCTGAAGAAAAATCAATGAAGAACGAAGAATAGAGCCAAGTAACGACCTCTAAAACGAACGATCTCCTACTGACAAGGCACATGGGCACTGGCCAAACACGGTGATGGTGTTCCATCCATTTATCCATTAGATCAACTCTGAAGCAACTTGGTAGGTCTATGGAAAATATAGATGAAATTTTCTGATAAAAATAAATAGGAAATCAATTCATAGATGTGCTAAATGATCTTGAATGGGTACCTAGAAGTACTATCTAAAGGGAAAAGGGAGAAAGAAGGAAAGAGAAGGAGAACATCCTGCTAGGAATTATAAAATGCTTAGGGGATCTGTTGACATTGGAGTTGGATTTGAGAGGCTGCTTTATTGAATCACAAGATTCTTACCAGCTTTCTATAGGATCCCCTTCCTCTCACTACATTGCAACAATAAATATGTTTATGATATTTCCTTAACTTTTTTGGGGAAACAAGAAGGGAATATTGATACTTTTGATACATATTTCTACAAAATACAAAAGAAGTTAATTGTGCTAAATTTTAAATGGCTTTATAAAAAATGTGGCTCAGGCTTTTAAAAAACTTAATAATTAAATCTAGAGCTTTCTTTTTACTCCTGTGTATGTGTTGCTCCTTCTAAAGCCAACAGGAAATCAACAATGAAGAAGAGACATATGGTGAAGGGTGGGACAGAAGAACTCAGCATGAATCAGCTCTCACACTGTAGGCGGAAAATAAAATGTTTGTATTTTTAAATGTTACTACAAAATGTTCCAAAAGTGGGAATTCTAGTCACTTTCAAATATACTTTGGATTTGAAAGCTATGGCTGACTTTGGAAAAGGCAAAATTCTCATGAGTATTCCTTAGTGATGGCATTCATCTAACCATCAAATTCAGAGAACTAACGGTTATCTTCATTTTAATATCTGGATTAAAATTCTGTCAGTGTTGACTAGCTTTTCCTTTAGTTGTTTTTATGCTTATTCTAGGTACCATTTCTAAGAAGGCAAGGATGGTGTCTTAAAGTTCTTGGTATATCATAATAAAATTCAATAGATTGGGTGGCTTAAACAGCAGAAATTTATTTCTCATATTTCTAGATGCTGGGAAATCCCAGGACAGGGAGCCGTCATGGTCTGTTTCTAGTGCGGGCTCTTTACCCGGCTTGCAGGCAACCACCCTCTCTCTGTGTGTCCTCACAGTGAAGAGAAAGAGCAAGTTCTGGTGTCCGATATGATGAAGAAGTAACAGCGAATGACTGCATCTAAACCTAATCACCTCCCAAAGGCTTTACCTCGAAATACCTTCACATTGGAGCTTAGAGCTTCAACATGCAAAATGTGTGTGTGGAGGACACATTCAGGTCATAGCAAACAGAAAAAGACTGGAAGAAATTCTGAAAAACACCATGGGATTTAGGAAAGATAGAAGTGAGAAAACAGTAGAACAATATTAAGACATGATGATTATGTCAAGCACATCTGTAGCTTTGTCTTCTGTTAATTGAGAAAAGTTACTGTTAAAAATAAATTGTCACTGAATGCTTGGTTTTTAGCTGAACCATGGCTTTTGCCAGCTGCCAAATGGGTGTGGATGATCCACACCTAAGATATAAGCTCTTTGTTAGCATTATCTTCAACAATCTAATTAGAGATTTTTCTAGTTTGCCTGAAACTTTGGGTAAACTTCTTAAGAAAACAAAACTTATCCTGTACCTGCAGAATTTTATAGGTAACATCAAATGTGTTGGGATAGGGAAAAATGGTAGAGACCCTGGATGATAGAATATTCTATATACACAATGTAACAAGCAAAGTATCTACTGTATGATCATTAATGTGCAATAATGATAATAATTAAGATTGTTATGACTAAATATTTCCAAATTGTCAAAAGCTAACTTCCAATTACAGTTCTGCCTAAAATGATGGTCATGGAGGAACATATTTCTAGATTTTATTTAAGACTTAGGTGCCACCTAGTAATATATTTACCATATCTTTTTGACAAAGGCAAGGTTTCTTGCTCTCTTAGTTATTAACAGTTATTATCAATTCAAAAATAAAATATGTGTGCATGCACTTTATATAGCAAGAATATCTAAGAGAGCTCTGGGGCGGTTATTTCTGGTTATTAAAGTGGATCCACAGAATGACATAATTTAAGATTTGGAAGAATATATAATGAGCTCTTGCTGGGGATGAAAATGCTATCGCAAAAGTTGTCAAAGTTAGTTTTTAAAAAGGTAAATGAAGTAACAATGGCAACTTATTTTCAGCTTTATTGTCACCTTTAGACATGAATAAACATATCATCTGTAGCAGAAGCTACTGATGCTCTGCCCTATCTCTACAGATGGATTGCTGAATGATTTTTTTGTTCATGACAGCTCTCAACATGTCCCCACATCAAACCAAACCTCTCTTCTAAAAGTTTCCAGAACATGCTTTGCCTATGCAAAGAGTAAGCAAGAAGTGCCTGAGAATTGACCCCCTGGCCCTTAATTCTGGGACATTAATGGAAGACTGCAGCTTCCTTGTCTCTAGTCAGAACAAGTTTGACTTATGGTGTCCTCGTAGAAAACAGGTTGGATTGAGTCAGTATGATGCTCTGTTAAACTGTGCTTGATAA
Organism: Castor canadensis; assembly: GCF_047511655.1. Classification (NCBI taxonomy): domain Eukaryota; kingdom Metazoa; phylum Chordata; class Mammalia; order Rodentia; family Castoridae; genus Castor; species Castor canadensis. The sequence goes on from NC_133394.1 coordinate 139,913,064, forward strand.
CCCATGCTTCTTATTTCCGAGTCCTTCTCTCCTTCTAGTGGTTCTTAGAAACAGTGTGAATTAATTTATACAAATCTTTGTGTCAGAGTCTGCTTGTGAGGAAATCAGTCAAAGAGACAGATCCCAACTTTCAGATCTCAACGCGTAACACACAAACTGATTCTGGCAACTGACCATTTTTCATAACTGCCATTGGTGCTTCTTTTAACCAGTGACACAATAACACATTTTCACCTATTGTGCAGTGGCTGCTTTGATTGACTTTATCCTCAACCTTACACAATACTGTATTATTCCCTTTTGTCTTTGTCCAAAGAGGTACTTTCTATACATGTATGAATATGGTACACTGAAACCTATCGATGAGCTAAATAATATATGTACATACAATGTATGTATATAAGGGAATGTCACAATGAACCAACCCCTCTGTACAACTATCATACACTAATCAAAACTTTTTTTTTAAGTGTAGCCATCCCTGTTCTTCCCTAGAGCTAGTAAAATCTTTATGCTAGTACTTGTTCTGGCATTGAACCTTACAAATCTCGATCCCAAGTACATTTTTAAAAACTCGGCTGTACATATTAATACTGGTTTCTAAAATAGTATTAACATAGTAGTCACAAAGTATGAAAAGCAGTGCTTTAGAAATTCTGAGTAAATATATGCATAACAAGTAGCAATTTTTCCTGTGCTGTTTTGTTTTGTTTTTTATGTACCGGGGTTTGAATTCAGGGCCTTGGGCTTGCTAAGCAAGTGCTCTAGCCATGCACCCAGACACTTTTTGCTTTAGCTATTTTTCAGATAGGATCTCACACCATTTGAATGAGCTGGCCTTGGACCATGATCCTTTTCCCTATGCTTCACAATTATTTGGGATTACAGGCGTCAGCCACTGCATCAAGCCTTTCCTATGTTTCTCAGAAAACAATTATGAACAAAATCAGTGATATATGATATTTGTAAAGTAGAAAAGAAAATAACAATAATAATAATGGTGAACATTCTTATAAAAGTAATCATGTGTATATTAATTGTCTTGTATTTTTTATTCTTTGCTCACCATAACACTGAGCAGTACATGGTAATATACTCCCTATCTTTCAGACCACCAAACTTAAAATACATGCCCTAAGCTGGTGGCTTATTATTCTCTCTGAAAAAGAAATGAAGAAAAAAAAATTTTTAACTACCTCAGAATGAAGAGGGAGAAGGATTTTCTTAAATTTGTGATTTTCTGTTTGTTCAGGATATAATTACTATTTGTATAATCCATGTAAATTTATTTATGTTAACCCAGCTAAACAGACCTAGTTATATTTCAGAATTTCAAAATCATCCAGAGCACAGAAATAACGTGACACAAGGCTTTCACTTTATAAATAATACCAACAAAAACAATGCCAAGAGTAATAATAACAAAGCTAGTCATTGGGTGTTTGCCATGATCCAGGAACTATGTTAAAACCTTTGCAGGACTATTCAATTTAAACTTCAAAAGTGTTCTGTGAAGCAAGCCTATTATTTCATTCCTTTCACAAATGAGAAACCTGACATAGTGGAAGTTTCACATTCACCTAAATCAAACATTTCAACTTGAAAATATTGGGAATTAGTCTGCTAATTCAAAATGAGACTTACTGACATTAGGTTAAAGCTTCTGAAAGTAGTTAAAAAATAAATAAAAATAATTTCAATTTATTTGTGTGTTAGCAATTGCTACTCATCATTTTAGGCTAAGATCAAGGGAACTAAAATTACTTCAAAAGCTTTTCTGACTTTCGCAAGCACATGTGAGCCTCTGCATTTAATAAACTTAGTTATATATTTGTGATTATCTCTCTATATAGTATATGATATGGAATCCTTACTCGCTATGGTGTCTATTTCCTATGTAACATCTGAAGGTCTCTCTGGATGCCAGCACCTGGTAGAGTGCCATCAATACATACAGAAAGGTGAGAGCATGGGTTTGGAATCAGACAAACCTTCACTGGTAGTTCTACTACTCACTCTTTTTATAACTTACTCTTCTTTTTTGTCTACCCAGTTCTTCAGTTTCCTCCCTCCTTTTGTACCCCCTTCCTTCCCTCTTTCTTTTTAAATTATTATTATTTCTGTCCTGGGTGGGTGTATGTTGTAGCATTTACAAAGGTTTTTACAATGTATCTAATATATCCTACTTGAACTTGGCCTTCTTCACTTTTTATACCTCTCTCCTTCCTTCATTTTAGTTTTTTTTTTTGTAAACATCTCACACTATGTATCTTAGTTTCCACCTGTAGTCTGTAGCTTCTACTACATAGAAATCCCAAGAACAGTATTTGTTAGTATTTGTAACACAGGGGACCTTCAATATATGTTCGATAAATAATGGATAATATTTTTAGGCAAAGTTAAAGGACCATGAGAACAGAACACAATACCTGGTAGAATAAGTGTCAGACAAAGTATTGTACCATTACTGGTTGAAGGAATGAATAATGAAAGATGAATCACTTGGAGAAGGATGCATAGTGAGAGCTTCCATAAATATAATTTTCCTCTCAAATGTCCCTCAGTACTATAAATTTGGTATCCAATGAGGCCAAAATAGAATTTGGGCTGGTCATACACTAATAGTGGTTGTATGTAGACAAAGCAACCTATGCCTGTTTCTGAACTTGTTTGAATAGGAGGTCAGAAAGTGGGTTGGTCCTTGGGTAGTTATTGAGGAAGTCAGTGAAATGAACAATGTGCCTAATGGCAAGAATGAGAAAGGAATGATTTGGTTACTACAGAGAGTCATTCATCATTTATTATTGGAATTTGTTATTCGAAGTGCCTGGTCTGGTCCTATTTTATCACAAGGACATATATAGAACTGCTCTACAGAACACCATGAATAACGTTTAAATATCAGGTAAAGTCACTGTAAGCTGTGAGGTTTCCTGGTATTAAAGGAAAGCATAGACATAGGACAGAGGGAAACTCTGAAAGCTGACACTTATTCTAAGATGTAGAAAATTATATAAAGATCTAAACTACACCCCAATCAATCTGTTTTTAACTCTCAATTTCACAAGTGGCAGTAGCAATGTATCCACTCTTTTGAACTTCTACTCTATAACAGGCACTGAGTGTATATATTTGTACAAAACATGGATATGCCCCCAACACACACACAACTTGTTTAACCTTTACTCTTAACATCAACACTTATAGCTATGTGCCATGTTCCCATTTTGAAGGTGGGAAAACTGAATTTCAGAGAGATTGTACCAATTGTTTTAGAAAATAGAAGTAGCAAGGAGAAGTTTTGGGGTTGAGTCCTTTGAAATCTGTATCTGGAATCACTATCCGACGCTCTTTTCTCATGAGAACAGTTGGAGACAAATGCTCCCTGATGCCCAAATGCATTTTCTGATTCACAGTGGCTGTCCCAATTGATCCAGGGAACCAGAATTGGTAAGGGTAGTATGTAAGTCATATGAATAAATGATTAAAAGTTAAAATAAGTAAGAAACTGTGCAGGTACTAAAATCTACTCATGGTTTTCTATAGCAATCCTTTTACTTTTTATTTTTATGCTCTATTGTTGCAAGTCACAAAGGAGTAACAATAACTCAGTTTAAAATATCCTTTATGATCTATGCAAACCTAATAATAATTAAAATGTTATCCCTGGAGAAAAATGTGTCTTTGATTTTAAATTTAAACCTGCCAGGAAATCTTTGAGACGAGAAATACCTTTAAGTTGTTACTAGAGCCTTTATAGATATTACTATGATATCAACAGCATAGTAAACCAGATATGACATCATAATGTGTAAAAATTGCTCATAGATATATAGGTTTACAAGGCTTGGTCAGTCTAGGTAAATCATCTGAGTTAAGATAGGAAAAATCCGAATCAACCCAAATGAAAGAAGATCAGATACCTAGATGTGGAAATGCACGTAAAGCATGTGAGTGAGGAGTTTACAGAAATAGTTTACAGAAAGATTTCTGAATTTGTAAGGGAGAAAACAAAAGATACTTATATATACATATAGATAACTCTACACACATGTGTATACATATATTCCTTATTAAAACAATTCAACTGTAAAACTTCAAAAACTATGAGATATGAAATACATACTCAAATTTTGGAGGTTATCATAACATTTATTAGTTTTTAACAGTTCACTCATTTTCTAGACACTGTAGATGCACTAGTTTTTAAGACATAAGTGTTACTACATCATACTATGAATGCTTTCAAATTTAGAGTATTCATGTCACTTTCTTATCAAGATGGAGCAACATTGTCACAATGGTGCCATCTACTGGGAAACTGGTGAACTCTAAAAATAGAGATAATATGGTAAGCATTTAATGGAAAGGGAAAGTAACATTCTGATATTCTTCTTCATAAGGAAATTTCATTAATTAGATGGTGTTTTTTTCTTTTTTTGGGTGAGGGAAGAGGCTAATAGGAATAAGTAGTGCGCTAGATAACAAACATTTCCACCACAAACCTCTGACACTGGCTTTGTCCCTTTTAATTAGAAATGACTCAGAATACATATGTATGTCTGTGTTATTTTTCTTCCCATTTAACAGAGTAAGAAATAAGAGAAAATGCCTTTTCAGTAATTAAAAATAAATATCAATGTGAGATAACTTTTAAAAGTTGTTCTTAAGTCAAACATACAGTTATTTCTCCTTTTTTCTTTTTTTTACTGTTGTGTTGGGTGGGGGCACATTGAGGTATTTATAAAAATTTGTATGATGTATCAAATATATCATACTTTATTCCACCTCCTCCTCCTTTCCTGGAATAGTTTCAACAGGTATCATTTTTCCATTTACATACATGTGTACACAGTATTTGCACCATATTTACTCTCCCACACCCTTTCCTTCCCTCCTCCCTGCCTTGCTGGTACCAACCACCCAGACAGGACTTGTTCCTCCTCCTGTTCTCCTATTTTGCAAAAGAAAAAAAGTGACATTTTTGCTTGGTTAAGTTAGTTACACAGGGGGTTTTATTTAATGTAGTTATTTCTACCACAAAATTCACTAACATTTTTTAAAGTCTTTGGTGTCTTAGTTTGTGTAATGTATGCTACAGATTTGAGTTAATTAAATCAACCTTGAACTTTCAGTTTTGGTTGTCCAATGATCATATATAACACCTCTGTGTCACAGATAGATATATTGACTATTTCCCATAGTAGATAGCTATCCTCTATATAACTAGGCCTTATGCAATGAGAGTAAAGGTTCCTTATTTATTTTCTGTTGTGCTACATTTTCAACACATAAACTTTAGGTTTCCTCTTTTCCCAAAGACTTACACACAAGGTAAAAGAATAAGAAACAAATGCCTCAACAAAAGAATCAAGGTAGATGGTGAAACTGATTGATGTTAATGCTGTGCTTTCCTTAACTTAGTATCTAACGTCCTGTAATTCAAGATAAATTTAATAAGTCAAAATTCTTGTCCACAAATTTGCCATAATCACCCCTTCTTGAACATAATTTATGTATCTTTGATATGAAGATCATGTTGAGCAATATGATTGATCTCTTTGAGCCTCAGTTTCTTCATTTATAAGCTGTAATATTAGAATCACTCTATACATGAACTGCCAATCCTCAAGCTTTCTGACTCCATGTGAAGAATGCAATGACCCTGCTGTCACCACAAGATGAGAGCTACAGCTATGGAAAAGCAACTCTGGACCTTAGATAAGCGGCTTACTTATAAATTGGTTTATAAGACCTTAACTTATCCATAGAGTTTCTGTTTATTTCTATGTAAAGAATTAAGTGTGGTAATAGTTGAAAAAGATTACAATTAGTAAATGATCAAAAATTATACCTGCTATCATAATTATTCTTATATTAATGAAATTGTAATTCCCTCATAATTATAATTTCATTATAAAAATAATAAAACATGCCTAATATCAAACATTCTCTCCTTTCAATTTTATATCCCAGAACTCTATTTATAAAGACTTTTTGTTATCTCAGCTGAGATATTTTCTTCTCTCACTGCATGCTTAGATATTAATTCCCTGCCATTATACAATATTTATTATATATAATATGTATATGTATATTATGTGTGCATGTGTCTGTATACATATGTATGCTTGTGCATATGTACTCTTGATCAATTCTGTATTGCCACAATTACCAAAAATATAATTAATCTGACAAATAAAAAATATTACCTCTAGCCCAAGTAATCAAAAAGTTTCCTTCAGAAAGCCCGAAATACATTAGTTCTTGAAGTACAAAATACTCAGTCAAAATTCATCAGTCCTTGATCTCTGTTGAATACTAATACTCCATCAAAACATGCATAAAAGGATTTTACTAAACAGAAGACAGAGAGGAAATAGAAAAGTTAAAGAAATGAGTGTATCTGTGTATCCAAGAAGTTCAATGTATTCCAAGTAACATAAAACCACTCTTATTTCCTAACAAATCATTGAAAAAATAAAATGCACCTAGATTCTACTGCCAGTACAGAGGATTGAACACAAACAAGGACTCTTGAATTCCAGCTCCACTCCTGACAAGTTGTTAGACATTTTCTAATTTATTTAACTGCTCTATTGCAGGGTCCTCTTGTAGATATTAGGAAGAAAATTGAAACTGGGTATGGTAGCTCATGCCTATAATTTCAGGCACTCAGAAGGTGATGATACAGAGGACCATGGTACAAAGCCAATGTAGGCAAAATGTTAGTGAGACCTCCCCATCTCACCCAATAAACTGGGTGTGGTGATACCCGTCTGTTATCCAAGCTATGAGGGAAGCATAGAGAGGAGGATCACAGTACCAGGCTAGCCATGGGCAAAACTTGGAGACCTTATCAGAAAAATTAAGTATAAAAAAAAAAAAAGAAGAAGAAGAAGAAAAGAAGCCTATCTCACAAATTGACAATAATGATTAAATAATTAAATAATATGCTGTTTGCCTAAGTATTATCTACTAATATTGTTAGTTTAAAGTATATAGAAGCTGAATGCAGAGTCTCCATAGGCTGTGTTTAGGACACAAAAATCAGGAAGCCAGTGCTTCCAAACCCCAGGACTACAGATCTGGAGTCTCTTATGGGATTCAGTGCATCCATGCAACATTACCACAACTACATTTGGGAGGAGGTGGGAGAAAAACCAGGAGCCCATAGTGCACAAGTGAACAGAATTTCTCCACCCTCCATTCACATATTATCTAGCACGAGAAGTCAACATGAGAATATTTCCACTTAAATAATTATACACCAATGCCATAAGCTGTTCTTTCCAAAGTTTCCTTGGTTCCTTCAATGGTTGAGTCATCCTGTCCTTTAGGTTTCCCAGACTGAGACTCACTCACTTTCTTAAATACCATGAAAGAATCCGAATCTGGGTTTCCACAGTGAATGAGATAGGAATGACATTAGTCCCAAAAGGATTTTAGTGGGGCTAAGAGAGTAAAAGACCGAGACAATGTCATAAAAAGAAGTGAAGTTAGTTGAGCACATGGAGAGCCTGTAAGCTGAAATTTGGAACTGCAGAAGAGGATGAAGGTCAGTTTTTGGGAAGGAAAAGCAACTTAGACTGAGGAATGAGTAGTAATAGAATAACGGAGTGACCTACAAGTTGTCCTTATTGAATAAAAAACAGAATTGCAAAGTCCTAAGTTTCAACCAAAGAAAGTAATGAAAGGTCAAGTTCTGGGAAGCGGTTTGATGTGAGCTTGGGGCTGGAGACTGTATTCTTCTGGTGGAAATTTAACTTTTATGTGATTATTCTAATCACATTATAGTGTAATCTGTTCAATTTTTTCTTATCATTTGGTAAGAAGCCTTGGAGCTATGTGCCATGCCATTTGGATATTGTACCCTCAGCTGATCTCTGAAATACAAAAGCAGTTTGTTGAAATGAGCATAAACAAAAATTATTATTATCCAGAGTAAATTTAACTATATGTCACATAGAACTTTATAATTTATACATACTATTTTGATGCAGGTCGAGATAATCAAGAGTTGCTGATCATCACTGTTCTCTGTTTTCTCCATCATTTTTTATACGTAGCCCAAGCTCAGCATTTGTCTGAAAAGACTTGGCAATCATAAGTACTGCCAATCCAAGTGTTTTGTTGTATTTTTGCTTTTGATCATAGTACAGTACTTTCATAGTGCTGTAGAAACAATTTCTGGTCTTTGGCTCTCCTCCACTATGCTAATTTTTCATTGGATACTTAGGGGCTTGAACTTTGCAATGAAACTTTTTGTTTTCCTCAAGTAATTCCTATTCCAGAACTCAGAAAACATCTGAGAATATGGAAAGCTAAATATCTTTCTGAAGCTTCTATCAACCAGTTTTATTTAAACAAAAACTTGAAGCAAACAGATTTCAAATTGTATCATTTGGCCTTCTGAAGATACTTTTATGATTCTGCCAATTGCAAGTCCTGGTGTTCTGCTAGCTTTTTTGAACTAAGCTGTTGAGACCACGAAGTCAAATTCTTTGCTAATGCCTGCTAAGTAACAATGCCGAATCAACGTATTTGAAGAGATGGAAACCCAGCAAGGGAGATGTAATTTGGTTAAGACAAAGAGAAATAACAAAAGAGAAATTTCTAGAATGATTGTGTTCAAGTTTTATGTTCCACAACCTGAGAAAATAAGCATTTTCTCTATTATACTGATTGGTAATACTGTTTCTAGTATAAATTTTAAAAATACCCTGTAAAGTTGCTTTAAGGCAGTGTTGAATCTGTGAAAGTACATAAACCTTAAATATACTGTTTCATGAACTTACAAGTTTAACAAAATGAACCCACAACAAGAAAACAATACATTACCAGCAATTTTCAGTTCTTTATCTCACTAAAGGAAATGACAATTTTGATTCTTACTATAGCTTAGTTTTTCTATTTTGGGACTTTATAGAAGTAAAAAATATTACCTCTAGCCTGAGTAATCAAACATTAGTTTCGGAAGTACAAATTCATTCAAAATTCATCAGTCCTTGATCTCTGTTGAATACTAATACTCCATCAAAACATGCATAAAAGGATTTTACTAAACAGAAGACAGAGAGGAAATAGAAAAGTTAAAGAAGAAATGAGTGAAAATTTCTAAAATTTGATGAAAAAAAATTTATCTGTGTATCCAAAAAGTTCAATGTATTCCAAGTAACATAAAAGCACTCTTATTTCCTAACAAATCATTGAAAAAATAAAATGCACCTAGATTCTAGTGCCAGTACAGAGGATTGAACACAAACAAGGACTCTTGAATCCAGCTCCACTCCTGACAAGTTGTTAGACATTTTCTAATTTATTTAACTGCTCTATTGCAGGGTCCTCTTGTAGATATTAGGAAGATAATTGAAACTGGGTATGGTAGCTCATGCCTATACAATTTCTATAACACAAAAGAAGTAAGACATAATTTGGGCCTAGCATGTATCCAACATTACATCTGTAAGACTGCAGGACTGTACAGCAATATTTATTTTTGTGGCTATTATCCCAATTTCCTAATCTTTTCATTTACAATTTGCTTTGCTTGTGCCTCATTTAAAAAAAAAAAAAAAAAAGCACTGCCTAACCAAAGATTTGGAAAATCTTCTATATCTTTAGCAAATATCATTATTTTATATTTCATGTTTCAATTTCCAATTTATGTGAGACTAATTTTTGTATCAGATACAAATTCAATTTGGCTAGGGCCACTTATTGAAAAGGCTATTACTTCCTTATAGTAGTAGAACAGACACTTCTGTGTCGTATAAAGGCTAAATCAACTCAGAAGCACACAAATCACGTTAGTGTTCAAACATAGCCACGGCTCAACTAGCTATAAGAGTAACAAGAAAAGAAAATTAAATATTTGTGAAAACTGTTGACATCTTATTTGACAAGATAATAATTATTGTTTTATTATATGAAAATGCACTTTTTGAATCACTGTACTACTCACACAATGGGGAGATTAGAACACACCACATTTCTTCATAATGTAGACCTTAAATGGAGACTGACTTTTTTTTTTAAACTGTCCAGAGACAGGAACAGTTTGCAAAACTAGCTGGTTTCCACATACAATCTCTCATAGAAGTACCATTGTGGCCACCATATATGATTAAGTAAACCAATACCTTCTTCCATTTGTATTGGTTTTTATCACAATAGCTTCAATGTTCCTATTGATAGTCATGGATTGATAGAAAAGAAGTGTGAAGGAAGGCCAAACAGAAAGCCAACCCCATCATCTTGCAAACACCAGTCTGCATTTTCAGAAATATTATCATATTAAATAATGTGATATGTTAAATAACTTGTTGGATAAGAATTAAGAAAAGAAAAATACCTCTAACACTACCATATACTATCAGAATTGCAAAATAAAAGGGTGCATATAATTAGAACTCATGATTCATTCTTATTCGTATTTCTTAGTCTGACACAAAAGTAATCAGTATCCATGGCGAAAATTGCATGTTTTCCTTTTTCCTAAATTTCAGGACTTTCTGAGCATTCTAAAAACTTAGTAAGACAATTCTGCTTCAAAGTTTTCATGCCAATCTGTTTTAGAGGGAGTAGTAACTAGCAAATTGATTATATATGTAATAGGAAGAACATGTATTATTAAATTGTAATTACTATGCGTTACAACTGCCTACTCAAATGAATTGATTATATATTCCTTGGGAAGAAAGGACCATGCCTTTGATTAAAAAAAAACTGATAATATCAGACACAGAACACATAGTACAAAATTAGTACACAAATGGTTTTTTCTTTCTGTCACTTCAGACATAATAGAATTGTACACAAATAAGACATTTCTACACATGTGAGAAAGCATATTTTCAAAAATACAAGTCTCTTACAATATTGTATTAATGGAGGATATGTTCAATTGTATTTTTAGTAATCTAGATTCATAGAGCATTGCAAAATATCTCTCAATTTCTTTACAAAACAACAGCTCAAGGGATAAGTTTCTCCTATGTAAATATAGATTCTAAGCTCCTTAAAACCTTTCCCACATTTGGCTATACTTTTATAAATATGAAGAAATATGTTTTTTAAAAAGATGTCAGACAGACATGGATTTATAATGATTCTAGGTTTTCTTGGCAATATTTCCTCTTGTTCGTTCATTCATTCATTCATTTATTCATTTATGAACTCTTTATTGAACACATACCTCACATCAAGCTTGTGCTCAATTATCAAGAAATATACTTAATTACCACTAATATTCACAGAGCAATTCTTATGTGCCAGGCACTTTTCTAAGAACTTCAATTCTATCAATGCCCACCACCTTTCATTCACAGAATTAAGCTGCTTTTACAGAATCACAATGTTAGTGACAGTGAACATGGATACGTGAATTACGGCTGACATGTTCCAGAGCAGTAGGTTAAAATCATTGCACTATTCTGTATCTGCCCTTAGGACAAACCACTTATCAAACTGGAATTCAAGAAAACCAGTGAGACTTTAATTTAGAGTGTATTTAAATCATATGCTAGAAAATTGGCATAATATATTTAAGAAATTAAGTTACAGTAGAAAAAATGATGGAACTAGAAATGTGAAAGTTTCAGAATCTTATGACAAATTCTTCAAAGTCCACATTTGGACACCACTATGGACAATACTGTCTTCTTTACCGATGCAAAAGTAAAACTTTAAATTTGTATGTTGCCCAAAGAATACATCTCCAATGCTTTCAAATTTTGCACATTTTCTATTGTTTTAAAACTCAGTTAACAGTCACTAACTTCTCTTCAATGCCTGCACTGGATGAGTAACAATTATAAAACTAGCAGTTCACTCTACCATAGCAAATTAAAATTTTATGCGAGCTTTGCACCTGCAAGGGACCCTGATATAGACAAGCGTCTATGAGTTTGCTAATAACACTGATTCATCTGTATGAAAAACACAGCACACTTCTGCCTAATAAAGCCATTCCTTCTTTACTAATTAAGACAGTATCCAATAAATGAATGAATGAATGAATGAATAAAAAGAAAATAAAGTTATTTATTCCATTATGAACCCTGGATGCTCCCAATAGGTAGTCTTTCCACAATTCAATTTCCCCAATGGGATGAGAAGAGGAAATGAAACAACAAATTGTACTCCTGATGAACTAAGCAGAAGCTGCTATTCTCCCAGGAGTCCTGCTAGGTCAATTAGTTCATCAGGCTAACAGAATAACAATCCAGAAACCAGGGCCCCGGCAACAGGTTGAAAGAACCAAGTTCAATTGTCTTTTGTATCATTGTCTCCAGTGGAAACGGCTGGAAATTGGTGCATGATTTACTCATGGTGTGTTTTAATATCTGATGTTGAACAATGATTTTTGATAGTTAAAATAAGATCATTGCATTTTTGCATACCTAGGTTAATATATTTCCCACCTAAATGTATTTTCACTTAATGCGACATTATTGCATTTTATGAATTGATTTAAGAATAATATATAATAACATCATTTAAATTAGTATGATTTCCTTCCAGTTTTATATTTTGTTCTGCCCATAAAGTAAAAATGTAGCTATTCTTCATTTTAGCATACTCAACTATTTTAAATATATATATGTATATAGATATATTTAACTTATATATGTATATATATATTTAACTTTCTATGAAAGTTTTTATAATAGTGCTAATTTACATTTATATAGTATTTAGAGTTTATAAAGTACCGACTCAAATTACCTTTTTGAGAATCTCAATTTTTTGCTGTTTAAAACTAAAACTTATTTAATATCTAAAGCAAAATTCTTTGCCATGTTTGAAATATTTGCTTATTATTTTCCTACACTGTTTTTAATAGTTTAAATAGCATATGAATAGCTTCTCATGTAGTCATTTGATATTTTTTCATCATAATTCTAAGAATAAATCTTTTCCACTATTCTCGTTTTACCAAAAAGAACTGAGGAACCACAGTGAAAAACTTCATTTTTAGGTGACTGGAAGCTTGAGTAAAATTCTGGTTTCTGTATTCCAGTCCACTACTTACATTTTTCAAGTATATTACTCCAGTTGGAAATAAATCAGCATGTATTTAATTATCCCAGATAGTCAAGTGAATTGTGTAGGTAGGAAGTATGGAAGAAAGTGATGAAGGAATCAAAAGCTATATTACTTGGTCAATGCTTATGATAAAATGAACCACCCCATGTTACTCATGGTACCTCTATACTTTGTCTTCAGTATAATAACAGTGCTGTATTCTTTATGTTACTTTCATTGGAGAATTTATCTTTGCTTAGAAATTAAATATTGCAGTCATATCCTTAACTATAGCTTGAACTCACTTGTCCCTTTGGGCTTTTGTTGAATATGCCCTAAAACCTCCAACCCTATATGGATCTCAATGCCCATCCCTCTCTGTAGATGCATTTAGCTGCTGAGTGCTCATGACAAAATCTCAGAATTAATTGCTTTCTATGTAAAATTCATGGTCACCACCTCTGAAAAGGCAATTCACACATGTTTATCTGCAGTTCTTAACTCTTCAATTTTCTGATCCACACTCTGCCAGCTTTCCTCACACGCTGCAGAAGCCATTGCATCTTATTCACCATGGACATATAGAGGAATTAAATGGGAACTCCTATATGAATCTAATACAGAAAGCCACAGAGGTTAACATGAGAAGGGGATCAGGAACCAGTGCAAAGATCAGTTAGAGATGAAACAACATGGGTTTTAACACATGTGTATACGAAAGCAATGCTAGGAATATTTCTGTATAGCTATCCTTAAGTCAACTAGCAAAAATGCTTTGTCTTCCTTATTATGCTTATGTCTTTTCTTCAACAAAATTAGTGATAAGAGCAGAACAGGATCTGCCTGGAAATGAGGGGGGAAGGGGGAAAAAAGTGGGGAAGGGGGGTGGGGGGAGAAATGACTCAATTTATGCACATGTGAATAAATGAATAATTTTTTAAAAACTTGCTTGTGCAGCACTTGTCTTTTCTGTGCTCTGTGTTCCTCTCACTTTCCCAGGAGACTTGAGACTTCTAGCAAAACTTTCTCTTCTATTCTTGGTACTCTCAGTCTATTGGGTATTTTCCATCAGCAGGCAAACCTTACTTCTAATCTTAAAATAATATCACTACTCACTCTCTCAATCCCTTTTCCTCATCCAGACAGTCACATCTGTCCATGTCTTCAAAAGTTTCACATGATATCTGTGTTACTTAGTCTTCCTATCTTTATTTTCTCCTTGCTCATTCCAAGTTATATTGATGTTACCATCCATTTCACCAAATCTTAACGTAAAATCATTAATCCTTATTTTATTTGACCTACCAGCAGTATTCCACGCAGTGGGCCCAATGCCTACTTTCTCAGAACTCTCTTTCCTAAATATCTAAGGCATCACATTTCAATGTTTATCTCTAGCATCTTTTCTAGTTCCCCTCCATCAACTGATATTAATTGCTGATATCTTTAGGGTGCTAGGTGTTCCTGGGTATCTTCTTGTTAATGCACATTCTTTCTTCCTTCATAACTTGATCCTGCTCAATGGCTTCAATTTCCATTTCTATGCTGATTTCTCTATATTTATGTTGATTTTGTGGAGCTTTCTTCTACCCTCCAGAATCACATACACCTTTCAATATCTTATTTACTTAAGTTCTATAGTGGCCTTTTCCTAATTTGAAGGGAAAAATGTCACATTAAACTTATGAATTTGCTCATATTGAAGTCTATAAGTCAGCATAATTTTATCACATTTATCCCATTTCCAAAAGTCAGAACTACAGTACACACATCTCCTTTTTTGCCAATCATAAAACCTTACAAATTATACGTTCTGAAGATTCCAGAATCTATCTTCTTCATTTCTATAGTCATCCTTCTAGGCCAGGATACTAACATTTCTCTCCTGCAAGACTATATTGCCTCCTAACTGCTTTTTGCATAATCACATCTTCCATTTAATTAATTTTCTTTATAATAGTGTAATCATCAAAGTAAAACTTATGGGATTATAGGTCTGCACACCAAACCATATTCATGCAGTTCAACAATAAATAACATGCATTTTTTTCATGATGTTGTATACTTAAATCTTCAGATATTATGGCTATAGACATAGTTAAAAGATAAAAATCTAGTAATTGCACTTTTATATTAGTAAGAAAACAATAGCACAACCAAAAACACTTAGGATTTATCAAGTCATGACCCTTTACAAGAATGCTAAGTTCTATGAGATAAGGCTTCTATTTCAGCTTCATGTCACCCTGATCCTCTACAGTCAGTACATATGTCATGTAAACTCCCATACTACCTAGAATATTTCCTAGAACTTTCTTCCTCAGGAGAATAAAACCTTCATCCTTTGATGTTGGTGTGCAATAGTACTTCTATAAAGTGTGCTTTTGTGACTCAATATCAAGATGATGCCTTCTTATATAATCTAATATCACTGTAACATTTTCTTGATAACATTTATTTATTTGATATAAATCTTGCCTACCAGACTGTAAGCTGTCTCAAGACAATGAGTACAAGTACTAAGACTCTATTATATCTCCTGACAGGTATTACCAACTCAAGAATAAGTGGTTCCCATGTCCTTAAAATAAACAAAGAGGAGATGAGAATCACATAATATATCTTGGCTGTCAATAAACTATGTGTAGTACTTTTTATTTGTTTCTTTTAAAATTTTCAATGTTTGGGTGTTTATGAAATTCAGGGTTTAAGTTATGAGAGTCAGATATAATGTTTCATCCATATGCAACCAGTTTAGTGGTTAAAATTTTTAAAGTTGAATGACATGTGCTAAGAGTTGTCATTTACATATTCACATAGGTAATGTAATCATTTTATTTCCAATATGGCTAATAATACCATAATTATTAAAACCGACCAAGAAAGAAAGTAAAATACTGTAATGTCTAATCTCCTACTATTGCTAGAATACCCTTCCAAATAGATTGAATCATATCATATAGCTCTTAAAAATAATAGCTTAGTTATCTGTAATGCCTATGAAACAACAACCAAATTCCCTTGTTCCAGTTCCTTGATCAAGCTGCTGTCATCTATTCACTCTAACCATCAGAAGCACGGTAGGCTCTTGACAAAATGGCTATTTGAAGAATTTCATTTATCTCTACACATACTCTCCCAATCTTCCAAATTTCTTTGTTATATTTCTCCTTCTGCTGAGATGGGGCAAGAAAGCTGTCTCATCCTTCAAGTCTCAGCTCAGGTGTTTCCTTTAATTATGTTCTCTAGCAAATTAGCCATTCATGAATATTTCATGTTTACAGGATACAGAGAAGTCATGATTGTGTATTTAAAATGGCAACATGTAGATGGTCATCAGCTTGGATTAAATAGATCTCCAAACTGTTTATCTTATAGTAAGAGGTATTTGGGGGAAATAAACAGGTGTGTATGCAAATATTTTCACCTGATAATCTCTGAGCCATCAACATTTACTGGCCAAAACAGCCAGCTGCTACTGCCACCAACAAAGCCTTGGGATTATCTTTTTATGACTTGCTGTGTACTAACAAGATATATAAAGAAAAAGAAATAACTGTCTAAAATGACTGCCATCAGCTACGCCACCATCAGACCTCAGTGTTTTATTTACAGAACTCTCTATGGATAAATGAGAGAATTGCATAATAAGCATACAAATGCCTTTTCAAGAATAGATCTTGAAAGCTGTTTTTATGGAAATGCCTTCTGGCTGAATTATCTAAATGCACATTGTGCTGACAACCAGGAGGGGCAGTAACACAGAAGGGCTTTGTTGGCATCTAATGGACTCAATCCTGGGAAGCATGTAAAAGGTAGAAGCTAACATACTTTAAGAAGGTTTGCATCTCTTGCTCCACGTTTGCTGAACAGCAGAATGTGTGTACAGTAGTCTTCCATTTAAAGAGAACATCGTGCTTTAAACAAATTCCCCTTTGAACAGACAAGATTAGTAAGTTGCTTGGAGAGGTGCAATGCCACAGAGCTCATCTATGGGGGTAAAACCTTATTGTTTTGAAAAAGAAATCCAACAAAGACTCTAAACAGGGATTTTAATGCAATTTCACATTTCTTAAGAAAGTTGTATACACATTTCTATGAAAATAATGAGAGACACATTTTTTTAAATAACAAAAATAGGATTTATGTTGAAAACATTTCCAAGACTTTATTTTCCTTGGTAATTATGACTTCACAACTTGTTTTTCATGTTTTTTTTCCCTCACTGAAATCCCTTATTATACTTGCAACTTTAATCCAAGGATCACGAACTCACCATCTGAAGTAATCCAATGATGGCAGTTTGCAGACTTCCTATTACAACCACCAAGAGTTCCTTTAGTGTGTGGTTGCGGCTGATGCTAATGCAACCAAGAAAAAGCCATCCTAAAAATAATAAAATAATCCCCACAACCACATTTTATGAAGTCATACCATGCAAAGGCAGTCTGTACATGGATCCAAGCAGGACCTTGGAGTGAGTGATGTAACACTTTGGCTGTTCCAATGAAGGGTGCTGGCCTGGGTCTTTGTGAGCTCCAATATAGTCAGTGTGAATGCACATGGTTCACAAGGCACTATAGCTAAATTGGTTCAGCTCCACAAGGCATGAATTGTCAGTAATGAGCATAAGCTTTCAAAGTCTAAAAATGATGGTGGTTTCATCTTCTTATGCAGGAAGTTCTGGCAGAAAGACAAGTATGAAAGGAGGGGCAGCATGATGAAAGCCTGCAGCCTGAATTGTGGTGTCTGCAAAGCTCATAACTCACACAGCTTAGTCATGTATTTTCCATTCCTAAGGACACAATGCTGCACTTAATACTGTGGAGTCAGGTGGGTCCCAAGACAAGTCTGGGTGTCTTGTTTTCTAAATCAACAAAGAGAGTGAATATGTTAAGTGGAGTAAGCCAAGATCAGAAACACAAAAGCCACATGTTTTTTTCTCATATATAGAAGATAGATCCAAAGATAAATATATATACAAAAACAAGCATAACCACATACAAACTCAGATGTAGAATATGTTTCTAACAGTGGAATTACTCTATGGAACTATGGGAAAGAGGGAAAGGAAAAGAGAATGATAGAGTATCAGTAATACTGTATAACATAATATATGGAGGTACAGGATATAAGGATGTGTATTGAAAACTGTTGAAAAATGGGGGTGGGGGAAGGGGGAAGGGAGAGTAATGGAAGAGGCTGAATGCACCAGAGTGAAGTACACCCACATGGGCATACATTGAGACACCCCTTTGAGCATCAACTTAAATATGAGTAACAAAAACCAGGACTCTGAAAGAGGTACAGTGTGGTGGTGGGGGTACTAGTGGGATAGGGGAGGGTGAATGAAGGGGATTAAGGTGAAGTTATATGGCAGATGGACTTCAAATATCTACAAGAGTCAGAACTAAGAAACCTCTTGCAATTGCTTTAAGTGGGGTGGTGAGGAAGTTGAGGGGGACAGAAGATGGGGCAATGTAAATAATGTGCAATATAATTCCAATCAGAATTGTCAATACTAGTCAATGCCTCCCGTATAATGAATATATCCTAATAAAAATTTATTTAAAAAAGAAAGTGAATATACATTAAAAAATTCAAATACTTAAGATTTGAAAGATTTTCAAGATTCAAGAGCAAAAATAGCCTATGGAAAAAAACTGAGTATGGTTGTCAGAAGACACCATATCACACATCTGGTCAATGCTTCTTACAGTTGCCAGAGTTCCTTTCCAATGTTGCAGACTCAGAGGGGTATGGGAGAAATCATAACCGAAGAAATCTAATCATACTTCTATTTGCTCCCAGGGAAACTCAAAATGGAAGTAATCAGAAAAACTTCAAAGAGCATCAGCAAGAATGCTGTTATGTATCTTTTAAATGTTATATACAAAATTGGTGGTGTGACAATGGCACACCACCAATCTCACCTGAAGAACACAGGCATCCTTTTCAGCCCTGCACTGATAGGTGATTGCTACTTATTACCCTTTACAATCTCTCACTCCAGTTTCTGAATTACTACTCCATTTCTTCCACTAGGGGTCAGCTCGCAAGAGTTGTCAGTGACACCCATTTTGAATATATTTTCATAAAGAGGCTAAGTTGTCTTCCACACAAATAAAAGAAGGAAATACATAGATACTAAGTAATTTTGATTGAGTCAAGTTTTAAAATAATCTCGTTCTGAAACCTATCCCAACTATATGAGTCAGTTGAGAACTATCAGAACTGACAATTCAGAAAGATAACTAAGTCACTCATTATTTACACAAATATTCTACCGTCAGTACTGTCAAGTTGGTGAAACACCAATCATGCTAAAACATGTTTTAACTATACATTTTGGAGTACTCAGATTTTTCAACAATATGATTTCAACAAATGAATTGTTATAAACATTCCAGCATTAGTCTAACGCATCAGCCATAAAAGCAAAAATTATCTGTTGAACAAAACAGTCACCTTCTGTAAAGAATGTATGTTCTATGCCAACTATGATCTTTCCATAGTTAAATAAAACAATGTAATGGAATGACTGGCTCTTGGTGAGACTCTTGGTGGTCTTTTTTCCTGTGCATTTCCTTCCCATTACATCTGAATCACAATTCTCTCATGGTATTTGCCTCACCCATGCTAGTAATTAACATTTGAAGGAGTTTATTACTGAAGGCAAGCTCAATAGTGTCAATTACTTAATGTATTGCATTGCTCTTCAAATATTATTACTTAGAATATTTTACATTTGTATTAGACAGCTGACCTGGTATTTAATTAGACTAGTAGTGAGGTTCTATCTTTGAATAATGTATTCTGATCAAGCAAGACTTATCCAGTCTACAAAAGTGATCTAAGTTGCTGGCAGGGAAATGTATTGGAGTTATATTCTTATAGTTTTGCTTAATGGGAAATATGATCAAAGGAATCTGAAACCCCTGGAGAGTTTTGAATTCTAACTTCTTAAAGAGCTGTCCTTATCTCAACTAGCAAAAATGCTATGTCTTTCTTATTATTGCTTATTTCTACTCTTCAGTGGAACTGGAGAAAAGCACAGAACAGGTTCTGCCTGGAAGGGGGTGGGGGAGAGGGTGGGGGTGGATACAGGAAGGAGAAATGAGCCAAACAGTGCATGCACATGTGAATAAATGAATAATATATAATTAAAACAGACAACTCTCTCTTCAACAAAATTAGAGATAAGGGCAAAATAGTTTCTGCCTGGTAGTGAGGAGGTTGGGGGGAAAGGAAGGGGGTGTGGGGGAAGGGAGGGGGGAGAAAAGACCCAAACATTGTATGCACATATAAATAAAAGAAAAAATAATAAAATAAAATGCAGGGGAGTAACCAAAAAAACCCAAAACAAACAAACAAAAAGCCAAGTAAAATCTTTCAGTGTGCAATCAAAAAAAAAAAAAAGAGCAAAACCTCACTCATCCGACTGTGCAAAGTTAGTTGGTATTCTTTTATGCAAATAGTAAAATTCTGGGTAATTTATGCATGGAGGGTATTTATTGGAAGACTGGAGAACCAAATCCACAAGCAAGTAGGAAACAAAAAAAAGTTTTCAAATTTCTTAAAAATCAGACATCAGTAACTGTCTGGCAAGGAAATCCCCTACTGTTAAACATGGAGAACTGGCTTTGCCACCATTGGTACCTGCATATTTCTACACCTACTGAGCCACTAGAATGAACTTTTAACTGTATGTCTTGCCCAACACTTGTTCCTTATTCAAATAAGAATACCTAATTGGCTGAAAAAAGTATTATGCTCACCTTTGGTGACAAAAGCTTGGGAAAAGTAAATGCCTGGATTTTTCCATTTCTATTGCAGAAAGTATAACTGGATGAACTAGAATATGCTTTGCAAATAAAATATTCTCAAATTCTCAGGGGCTAAAAAAAAAAAACAGTAACTTTATTTCACACTGTTTAAACATCTCATTGCACATCTGCTGGAGACTGTTCCATGCCTATTACTACAATGGAGATAGGCACTCTATCTAGTAGCCATGTCAGAGAGACAGAGTCCTTGGTTAGGGGTTCTCAAAGAAGAGTTTAGGGATTGCCAGATGCATGCAAATTCAAAGCTATTTTTGCAATAACATTAAGATATTATTTGGCTGTTTTTGTTTTATTTGGTGATAATATAATAACACATCTTCAATAATAATAATTACAATTCTATATTGATGATAATAGTAACTCATAATAATAATTACAATGATATAATAAGGATGATAATGATAGCTCTTATGGCAATTTTACAGTTATAAATTATACCCACAGAAATGACTTCACTTGGTTATCATGTACTTGAAAGATAAGAATTAATAGCTAGTTAGTACACATATACACATAAACTACAGATTAAACTAAAAATAAATATTTTAAGTAGAGGCCACAGTAAACTAACTCATATTTCTTAATTTTGACTTTGTTCATGTCTCCATAATTTTTTCAATGCTCATCCTCTTTCTGAGAATCACTTCTCCCTTTAAAGCTTGTTTTTTTTGTCAATAACCCAAACTTATTACAATGTAGCTCAAAAGTCAATGCCTTTCATTGGGTTATTTTCTCCTATTTGGGAGTTTGCAAGTTCCATATATTTACTGGGAGCAAGTCTTTTTTCAGATATGAGATTTGCAAATATTTTCTTCTACTCTAAGACTTAACTTTTAACAGATCAAAAGACTAAAAGTTTAAATTTTCAGACATTCCAATGCTTTAATTTGTTCTTTTATTTATTTTTTTTTAATTTAATTTAATTTAATTTTATTGTTTTATTATTCATATGTGCATACAACACTTGGGTCATTTCTCCCCCTTGCCCCCACCCCCTCTCTTGCCACCCACTCCACCCCCTCCCTCTCCCCCCCACCCCCTCAATACCCAGCAGAAACTATTTTGCCCTTATCTCTAATTTTGTTGAAGAGAGTGTATAAGCAATAATAGGAAGGAACAAGGGTTTTTGCTGGTTGAGATAAGGATAATTATACAGGGAGTTGACTTGCATTGATTTCCTGTGCATGTGTGTTACCTTCTAGGTTAATTCTTTTTGATCTCACCTTTTCTCTAGTTCCTGGTCCCCTTTTCCTATTGGCCTCAGTTGCTTTTAAGGTATCTGCTTTAGTTTCTCTGCATTAAGGACAACAAATGCTAGCTAATTTTTTAGGTGTCTTACTTATCCTCACCCCTCCCTTGTGTGCTCTTGCTTTTATCATGTGCTCAATGTCCAATCCCCTTGTTGTGTTTGCCCTTGATCTAATGTCTGCATATGAGGGAGAACATACAATTTTTGGTCTTTTGGGCCAGGCTAACCTCACTCAGAATGATGTTCTCCAATTCCATCCATTTACCAGTGAATGATAACATTTCGTTCTTCACAATAGCCAATTTGTTCTTTTAGAATTATGCTTTGCAATAGGAAAAGGGGACCAGGAACTAGAAAAAAGGTTAGATCAAAAAGAATTAACCTAGAAGGTAACACACACACACACAGGAAATTAATGTGAGTTAACTCCCTGTATAGCTATCCTTATCTCAACCAGCAAAAAACCTTGTTCCTTCCTGTCATTGCTTATACTCTCTCTACAACAAAATTAGAAATAAGGGCAAAATAGTTTCTGCTGGGTATTGAGGGGGGGAGAGGGAGGGGGCGGAGTGGTTGGTAAGGGAGAGGGTAGGGGCAGGGGGGAGAAATGACCCAAGCCTTGTATGCACATATGAATAATAAAATAATAAAAAATAAAAAATAAAAAATAAATAAAGATATAAAATCAAAGACAAAAAAAAAAGAATTATGCTTTGGATGTTGTATTTAAGATATCCAGTATCTTACTTACTAAATCAGTAAGTATGCTCTTCTATATTTCTTTTTCATCAATGGCATTTACTAGTTTTAGAAATTTCCTTTAGCTTTCTATTTTCATGAAGGTTTTTATGAAGAATCCTGTTAGAGCTTGTCAAAAGTTTTTCTTCTAAGTGTACAGACATGAGCCTATTTTTTCTTCTTTTTTATTTGCTAATACTGATAGAGCAATAATGTTGTGATTTTGTGAATCAGTGGCCATATTATCCTCAGGCTTCACTTCTTAAAAATGGAGCCCCCTCAGGCAACTTCACCCCCACTGGCAGCTCCATCCCTAACAGAAACTCCTGCACTCTAAGACAGCTACCCTTAACAGAAACTCCCACACACGTGCTAACTTCCTCAAGCTCCCTCTATAAAAGCCACGCCCAGCCCAGACTCAGTGCTGCGCCACCTTTCCCTAGCCAGCCTGGCAGCTCGAGTCTGTCATTTAAACCTTGCTCTTGAATGTGAGATTCCTTTGTGAGTGGTGTCTTTTCCTAACATTTTGGTGCCTTAACTCAGATCAGGTGCACTCCTGGCACTGACCTTACTCTCCCAGCCCGCCCCCCACATCAGCCTGCACGTGCACTCTCTCTCTCTTTCCCCGCTTTGTCCTCTGGAGCCTCCAAGTCCACTACAGCCACAAGGCAGACAGCCCAAAGACTCTGGTGCCTGGTTGGGGGAATTATACCAACCTGCCAATGCCATGTGGGTAGAGACACACTCCAGGACACCTCACCCTGTCTTCTACCTAAAAGTTAAACTCCCATTCCCTTCCTTCGGGATTTGAGCTGCTTTGCCAGGACCCCTGATCCTAGAAGACACCCTCACTAGCTCACAGGGAATGTTCTCCACCCCAGCACACTTCCAATCACCATCCACCACCAGTCAATCCTCTCTCAAGGTCCTCTCTCCGTGAGTCCTCCCGGCATGCAGAGCCCTGATCTCACTTTCTCATTTTCTTGAAATCCTAGAGGTCTTGGCTCTCTGTCGTCCATGGGGACCAGGTCCCCTAGGGCTGTGGACCCCCGGTGACAGAGATGTCCCTCCTGCGTGTCCCCCCCTCTAATCTCTCCTAAGGGATCGATAACTCGGGGATGCCCATCATATCCTCTCCCCAGTTCAGGTCTCACCATGGGAGTTGGACCATCCAAACTCCCTCAGACTCCCCATTGGGATGTCTTCTGGCCAACCTTGGGCCCCCTATGCCTAACGGCTGATCTTAAGCCCAGAAAGCTCATTTTTCTCTGTAATCAGGCCTGGCCCCAATATCCATTAGACAATGCCTCCAAATGGCCACTTAATGGCACTTTAGATCCCAATATTTTAAGGGATTTATACAATTTCTGTGAGTGCACTGGTAAATGAAAGGAAATACCCTATGTCTAATCCTTTTCCTATCTCCACACCAAACCCTCCCTCTGTACTTCCTCTTCCCCTGCACAGGTTCTATTAGTCACTAAACCAGTCTCAAAACCAGCCAAATCCTCTTCTGAGCCCCCTCCTGACCCCAAAATGTTCCCCTCTTTTCACCCCGGTAATGAGCCCCCACGTATCAGCAACAGGCTCCCACTACTCAACCATTGGCTCCACCTCCTGGCCCTTCTGCCCCTCCTTCTACCCCTCCCTCTGCCCTCCCAGCACCCCAGGATCCCATGAATCCCCCACACACTTGCTCTCATGGGCCCCCTAGTCAGCCAGCTTCCATCTACCCTCTTAGGGAATGGCCAGAGCAGAAGGCATTATGTGGGTTCATGTCCCTTTTTCCCTAGCTGACCTCTCTCAGATAAGAAAGCACCTTGGTACTTTCACCATTGAGCCAGATTCTTATGATAAAGAATTCCAACACTTGGCTCAATCCTATGACCTTACTTGGCATGACATTGATCTCATTCTTTCCTCCACCCTCCTTCCAGAGGAGAGACACAGGGTCTGGGATGCGGATAGAGCACATGCAGATGAGGTCCATCGCACCACCCCTGCCCCTCCTGTTGGGGCTACAAACTGCTTCCTATTGGACAGTCAATTTTGACAAACTTAGAAAAATTATCCAATGCCCAACTGAAAACCCCGCTGACTTCTTAGGGTGCCTTACTGAAGCCTTAAATAGGCAGAGGGTGGCCCTCAAACCCCCCAGGGAGATCTTGTGAAAATGGCATTTAAGGTATTTAATAACTGAGGTGAGGCTTGAGACCAGTGAAAGGCCCAGGTCTTGGCAGTTGCCCTGAGGCTACCTCCTCCAACTCTGAGATGGGCCAGACAATACACACCTCCAGGGGCTGCTTCAAGTGCAACCAGATGGGACACTGGGCAAAAAAATGCCTGCCACCAGGACCCTGTCCATAACATGGCCAGAGTGGACACTGGAGGGACAAATGTCCCTCTTTGTCTCTTCACTCTCAACAGAGTGAAGGCTTCACGGACCTCTTGGGCCTGGCAGCAGAAGACTGACATGGCCCTGGGACCTTGGCCCCCTCCAAGATCACCTCGGAAGAGCCCAGGGTAACCGTCCAAGTAGCAGGTAGGCCCCAATCACCTACTTGGTGCTACCAGACTTCTCGGGTGAGCTTTAACCTTCACAGATCTCTGTGGTGGGGCTGGATGCTCTCCTCCAGCAGCCAAAAGGAAACACAGTTTTATTTAAATTTAAAATTCTTATAAAAATTAATTTTAAAATACAAATTACAAAGTAAACAACTGGAAAGGATATAGAGAGGTATTGAATGTATTTTTTGAGAAGTTAAAGAAAAAGGAATGGTTTTTCTGGATGAGAAAGGATTTTTTTAAAGAAAAGTTTGTCCTAAAGGTTGTTTCAAATAGGAGGGATAAAGACAAGTCATGAAAGGGTTTAGTATGTTGTATGAAGGTCTGAGTAAGTTTTAAAAGTGTATAATAAAAAGCTTTGGTGTGTGATAAAATTAAAATTAACTAAGAGTTGCCTAAAAGATTTTTAGGGTCATGTCAAACTAAAATCAAATTCTCTATGTCTATGAAATAACAAGGTTATCTTAATATTGTTCTGCTCTGAGTAACATCTACAAAAAAAGTGTTATAGGGAAAGATTTTATCAAAGATATTATTTGTGTTTTCTGCTGATCTTGTCAAGCCTAAGTACTACTAAATCAGAACTCATTTACATATTTGCTTGTGTGTCTTAAATGACCACCTTGTAACAGTGTTGTGTCTATACTTTATCCAAATATGGCACAAATATTTACACAGTTAAAAATGTAAATTTATATAAAATAATGAGCTAAAGCTCTCTTTTATTCAAGAGTGTTTGTTACATTTAACCTAAATCCTGACAGTCAGCCCCTGACTCCCACAAGTCACCTACCTAGGTGTGGTCTTAAAGGGACAGACTCACTCCCTGAGTCATGAGCAAATCAACCCAATCTTCTGTTTCCCTCTCCTCCATACCATAAAGCAGCTTAGAGCTTTCTTAGGAATTACAGGATTTTGCAGAATCTGGATCCCAAGATATACAGCCCTTAGCAGACACCTTTTTGTGCTCCTTATAATATTTGTATTTGGTTCTTACATAATAGTTGCTCTCAAGACTGTTTCCCCTCCCCCAATAAAGGTGCAAACCAAACCAGTTCACCTCAGAAAGCCTGCAAATCCATGGCCAATGAGAAAAACTCACCACACTGGATCACCCTGCTCCTCTGGCTGACTATCTATTTTATCTTAACTTTCTCAGGGAACTTCTCAGAGAGCGTGAAGACCAGATCCTGCCCCACCCTGTAACAATTTCTGTTAAACCAGGGGATCTTGTTCTCCTAAAGGATCTTTGGCCCTCTCCACTGGGACTTCAGTGGACTGGCCCTCATCTGGTCATCCTCAGGACACCCACTGCTGTCAAGCCCAATGAGATCCCCCAGTGGCAGCACCTCTCAAGTATAAAACACCTCAGACTCTTCCACTACAGCAAAGGATGAGTACTCTTGCATACCACTGGGCCCCACATGGCTACACCTCTCCCATAAACTCTTTCCCTCTTCCACTCCTACACAAGTTTTTAGTCCTCACCTGGCTCTCAATTTTCTGCCATAGGTGGATTTAAAACACTGATAGGGGCAGTGAGCCTGATTCTGGGAGCATACATAGTACTTCCCTGCTTCCTTCCCTTGGTTATACAATCTATCAGGTCCATTATAGAGACTACTATAGAAAAAAAAAAAAAAACAAAAACAGCTTCACAAGTAATGATGCTATGGAAATACAAACTCTTAAACCAGGAAAATGCTCTTTAACCCTAGATGCCTCCAGGATCACCTAGGGAAACTCAACAGACAGACTTCCCACCAGATGTTACTACAACCTTCTCCGGCCTACCAACAACTGGCCTTGTCTGCAAATGAAGCCTGTGGGGGGGAGGGAATCACCCTCTGCTCCTGGGGACCTCACAAATTTCCAAATTCCAGCTGAACGCCCCTAACGACGCCACCACTCAGCACAAAGCAGCTAGATCGACTGGCGCCCATAATACCAACAAAAGGCTGGAATGTTAGGTCCCTGACATTCGTGGGGCAGGCAGAAGGTCCCAAGGCTAACACCAAAACCAGACCCCCTGATTTATGACTGCTTGCCAAACTCCCCTGCTTGTCCCCCTGCCTGTTTCCCTGCTTGCAAAATCTCAGGAACTTCCACTTTCTCAACTAGCTAGGAATATTGACCAGTTCCATCTGGTGATCACAGGTAATTGGAGACCAGGAACTGTCTCCCTTCCTCATGGCTTGGCCCCTCCTATAAAGCCCACTACCCATTCCAGCCAAGCAGCTGCACCCTGAACTGGGGGGTCAGCCCAGCAGTCTAAGCAGCTAAGAGGCTGACGCTTCACCTTGATTCCCAATCCTCAGTCCCTTCCCTCATTATTATTAAAGAAAAAATGGGGGAATGATAGAGTAATAATGTCGCCACTTTGTGAATCAGCAGCCATTTTATCCTCAGGCTTTACTTCTTGAGAAATGGAGCCTCCCCCAGGCAACTTCACCCCCAAGGGGAGCTCCACCACTAAAAAATATTAATTGCATTGTTTGGTTGAGGGAATGGTGACTTAAAGAAACACATACTTATCTTTCAGAGAGGATTGAAATCAAGGCCTCAGGAGTGCTGCATTCCTTTCTGGAAGATCTATAGGAAAATCCATTTTCAGGTGGATCCAGGTTGTTGGGCGAACTCTTCAGTAACCTGCTTTTGGTTACTAGAGGCCTCTTCTGATGGCTGCACATGGGCATGATATCTAGAAACTAGCATGGCTTGTTTAGTCCTTCTCAACTTATCACATCTCTTCTGCTTTGCCACCTAGTATTGCTTCTGCATTCTCATTCTTTTACTAATCAGTGTGTCAGAGCTTTCAATAGGCTACACAACACCCAGATACTTTAATGGACTGATGGAAAAGATGATATGAGAATCTAGCTGTCTTTATACCAGACAAAAATTAAGACTTCTAAAGATGATAAATTGTGCTTTTACTTTTCACTGTTTCTGAGAATATGGGTATTTTGAAATAAATATGCCATTAATATATAAAATGTGATGGATTTATTTTGCTTTTTTACACTATTTAATTATTTTTCAAATTCTATTTTAGGTTTTGCTACAGTTTAGATGTGGAATGTACTCTGAGAGTCCATGTGGTGAAGTCTTGGTCTGTAGCATGTGGCAGTGCTGGGAATTGGTGGAACCTTTAGGTTAGTAGGAGGTGTTTAGGTCATTGAGGGTGTACCTTGGGCTCTTCCTCTCTCTCTTTCATTCCTCAGCTGTAAGGTGAGTAGTTTTTCTCTGTGACACACTTCCACCAGGATGTGCTGCTCCATCATAGGCTCAAAGCAATAGGGTTTGGTGATTATGGATTGGACCCTCCAAATCTCTGCACCAAAATAAGGCTTTTCTCCATCTAAGTTGATTATCTCAGGTATTTTATATAGAAATAAAACGGTGATTATCACAAGTAAATACTGATAGATAAAACCAGCAAAAATCTTTTCAAACAGATTTTTCAAAAGTGTAACTGGGTCTTGAAAGATGAAAAGTTTAAGAAGTACTCTAAGGGTCTCCCACCAGCCACAGGATTGTCTGGCTTAAAATATCCTTTCACTACTACTTACATTTTACTGGCCCATATACTAGGACTCAGTTGACCATGGGCCAATTAGGTAGTTTCTATCATGTGAGGCAGAGAGCTGTAAATGTTAAGAGAACAGAATTGATGACCATCATAGAAGCCACACCAGCCTGTACCAAGATTCACACTGAGAGGAATTCCCCAAAGGAATAGTATAAAAGATGCTGAGAAGCTAAAATAGTAACAAGGTCCACTACATACTCCAGGGCTCAACAAAACAGTACTCAGAAACTTTCTTCAGTACTCAGAAAATACTCCCTTGCAGTCCCTACAACTAGAACAAGGTACTCAAAAGTGTATGTGTATGGGAGAGGGTTATACTGTATCACTAACACGGCTATTTTATCTCATAGATTATAAATCTAAGATTATTTTCTTAAACTTTTACATTTTCCCATTTCTAGAGTATGCCTGGAATAAATCTATACCAGTGTGAAGAAGATTCTGCATTATATCAGTGACTAAGAACTCAAGAACAGAATTTGGTATTAGTTCTAAAAATCAAACAGTGAAAGCAGGCATGAGTGAGATAGGATCATCACCACGCATATTTCAATAAATTTAATTCAATTCATAAGGCTTCAAATGCTGCTTACTGAAAAAACATTACTTATGTTTGGGATGGCTTAAAACAATGAGTTACTTATCCCAATCACGACCCTTCATCAATGAAACATTTTTAGAAAAATTAAAATTTTATGTTCCAGATGAAGCCATAAAGAGGACAGCCTGTGAGAAATTCTTATTAATTTTGCTGCTGTCAGTGTTCTTGTGTTCATTTAATTGAGTAATATTAACCTGCCTTTATTAGATTAAAGGTTTTCTGTGGGAAAAATCACGTAATTCAGCTTAATAGAATTGTACTCCAAACTAATCAACAATGAAATGTGAGTTACCTGAGTCAAGTGCATGCTTCCACACACTTACACGTACCTCATGCATGTTTTGGCATTATGTGGAGAGCAGTCAAGCACTATTTGTGCTTAATTCTTTACTTCCTGGATTTTGGTTCATAGAGCCAAATAATAAACAGTGGACATTAAGTAATAAGCACTGTCTAGAGAACTTAGATTTTACTTAATTTTGGAAGATACATTATTCAATGGTGAAAGAAAAGAATTATAAGATCTTACATAAGTAGGTACAAGGTAATTTGTAAAACTTGTGTGAAGAAACTAAAATAGATAGTTTTATTTTTCCTAAGATAAAAAACTGTATTTCTTTTTTTTTCTAATACAAATACTTACACCACAGGCACAGCGTAATGACAAGAATGAAACAGAATCAAACAGAACTGAAATTATACTTGGGTAACATGAACATTAACTGTGTAGCTCCTAAGTGTACTGATGGCATGGGCTCCTGGGTCTGCAAATAAATGTTTTCTCACTTAATATTTCTGACAACCTAATGCAAGTCAGGTGTGCTGGTACACAACTACAATCGCAGCACTCAGAAGACTGAGGCAGGAGAATGGGGAGTTCAAGGCCAGCCTGGCATTCATATTTAGACCTTGTTTCAAAAAGAAAAAAAAATGTGTAAGTGCAATTGTCTTTATTTTGTAAGTGAAAAAAAGTAAGACTCAGCAAGTGAGGTGCAGATACTACTGCAAAGCTGATACAATTAATTGCTCCTTGACCTCTACAGCCTTTCCTCTAATGTGTGCCAGGCTGCCAAGTTCCATAACTTCTGAAAATTTCATTTATTCATTCGTATTTCCATCCACCCGTTCATTAATTTCTTCATGAATTCACTCAGCAAATACCGAAAGCCTACCCTGTAGTTACTCCCTGTACAAAGGCTTGAAAATATTCAAGCAAAAGAAAAGTTTAACATATGCTACAGAAATTTAGTGGAAATTGTTCTAAAGAAGTTGTGTAGTCTAAAATGCCAGTCAGGCTACATCAAATTCTGATGAAAACTGTTGCAGTTATGCTGCCAAGATTGTGTTTCTGGCACATGATGATGTTACAACTGTCTCTGCCAGGAATGACACTGGAGTCCAAAACAAGTCCTTGCCCTGGCAAAATAGTTCACAGCATCACTCTCCTGTCAGTCAAATTCAGTCTCAGTGAGTAGAATATCCAGACAGACACCCTCAGAAAGCAGGACCCGTTAAAGGAGGCCCGCTGCAGAATGACTGTCAGGACTTTGGACTTCATTCTAAATGGCACCTACAGTTTTGATGGACTCCATCTTGTACCACAAACATGCATTCTTTCTTATCTTGCTCCAGTGGCCAAAGCATACCTGTAGTCTCAGATCTTTCAGGTTATACAATGATATACTTTAATGTGCTTTCAAAACTGTAAATAATATACATATGAAATGTGTCACCAGGATTTTAATTACTAACTAGTGCTGCTGCTTGGCCCAATTTCATTGAATAGCAAAAGCTTTAAACTTCTGGCTGTGATGTACGGTTCTCCTTATGTGGCTATATTCCAGATTTATCCTTCAACAATTTCTTTCTAAAATAATATTAAGTTCTTTTCTTGGTTTGCTTTAATCCATTTAACAGCCCACAATTTTGAACCAATTACTGAGAAATATCCTTAGTGACACGACTGTCAGTATAATTATTAAGATTTGTCTGAAGATAGATTTTTATCTTATTTTTAGTCAGTTTTACTGAGGTATAATTTATGAGCAATAAATTAAGTAATTTTAAGTATACAATTCAAAGAGTTTTAGCAGAATGTATGTAGTCATGCAACCACTCAAACTGTCATAAGCCTCCATTACCCACCAAAGTTCCCTCATGCCAACTTAATGTTAACTCATCCCCCAACATTGATGACACACAACCACTGATCTATTTTCTATCATTAAAATTTTGCCTTTCTTAGAGGATCATATCAATGAAGTTGCAGCATGTGGACTTTTGCATCTAGCTCTTTTCACATAATGCTTGTGAGAGTTAACTACACTCAGTTCAGTTATTTTGATTGCTGATCAGTAACAAAACATTGTATATGTATATACATTTGTTTACCTTGGTAAAACAAAACAAAACAAAACTGATGAATACTGAATCTTTTTACTGTTTTTAACAATTATAAAAAAGTTACTGTGGCCAGGTGTGATGGTGCATGCCTGGACTCTCTGGTACTTGGAAAGTGAACACAGGAGGAAGCCAGTTGGAGGCCAGCCCTGTCAAATTTAGAAAGACCCTATTTCAGAAACAAAATAAAAATAGGAAAAGGCTGGGAGTTGTAGTGTAAGAGGTGGAATGACTGTCTAGCATGTGCAAGGACCTGGATTTAATCCTCAGTACTGAAAATAAATAAACAAATAAACAGTTACTTGGAATATTTTCATGTAAGCTTTAGTAGACAAACTACATTTCTCTTGGGAAATCATACATGGGTAGTAATACTGGGTCATTAGGAAGTATAAGCTTCATTTTATGACAGTGCCAAAATGTTCTGTGATGTGAATGAACCATTTCTTCATCCCCGCCATTAATGTGTGAAAACTTCAGTTTGCTTTACATTGTTGCCAACCCTGAGAAATAGCAGTTATTTTAATTTTACTCATTCAACTGTGTTCATGGTGTCTCTGCATTTTTAATG
The DNA here is from genome assembly GCF_047511655.1 of Castor canadensis. Classification (NCBI taxonomy): domain Eukaryota; kingdom Metazoa; phylum Chordata; class Mammalia; order Rodentia; family Castoridae; genus Castor; species Castor canadensis. Next base: position 139,945,656 of record NC_133394.1, read on the forward strand.
CTCACTTCCCCAGTCGGTAATTAAGTATGGGTTAGGAGTTTATTTGCCCTCCTGGAATGATGGCTGGTAAAACAGCTGCTCAGATATTTTGCCCAGTGTTTTATTATGTCACCTGTCTTCTTATCATTGAGTTGTAAGAATTTTTCACACATTCTGAGCACAAGCCTTTTATTAGACATGTGATTTTTAAATAATTTTCCTGAGTCTGCAGCTTTGCTTTTTGTTTACTTTATATCTTTTGGAGGAGGATAAAAGTTTAATGTTCCTGCTTTCTTTATCTTATTCAGGAAATCTTTGACAAAGCCAAAGTTTATATTTTCTCACAATTTCTTCCAATTCACAGCTTGCAGCATTTATCTTAGTAGTTGTCTAATTTTTCTCAGCAATGTTTTGTGGTTTTCAGTGTTCAGACCTTACTCATATTTTGTAAATTCATTTGTATGTATTTCATTTTTCCTAATTTCAATGTAAATGGTGATTTAAAATTTTAATTATAAGTATTTCATTGCTACAATATCAAAATGTATTTTTAACACTGGCATTTCATATTAGAGCTTGTTAAACTCACTTGTACATTTGGATACTTTTGAAAATTTCTCAAAATTTTCAACCAAAAAATTGGAGCGTTCTATTGCTTCCTTTCCAAACTGTATTTTTTTAGACTTGTTGAGCTGCTTAGAACAATTTTGAACAGGAATGGTAGGAGGGAACATCCTTGGGCCCCTTCTGAACTTCAAGGAGCAACATTTCACCTTATTGGAGGATGATGCTCTTTGTCACTTTACACAAGTTCTCTCTTGTGTTTATTGAGCTCATTAGTTCTTTGGGATTATCGTTTTCATTATATTTGGAAAAAAAGTCAACCAGTAATCTTTGAAATATTTTTCTGCTACTCCAATCACTTTTTGGAACTCCAGTGCCATTTGGTATCTCCCCCCAGCTCAATGACTTCTTTTTTTCAGTAGTTTTTCTCTGCTTCATTTTTGAATATTTCGTACAATGTTTTCAAAACACTAACTTTTTCTTCTACAGCGTTTATACCACATTCAGTGTATATTCTTCATTTTTGATATTGTATTTTTAAGCTATAGTCTTATTTGTAACTTTCCTTCTTTCATTTTTCTCTTCGTGATGTTTTCTTCTATGTCCTTCATTATGTGGAATGTGCTATGTTCACTAATCACCCTCATCTTTTATTACTTGATTCAGTGTCCTCTGGCTGTACTACTGATATAATACCTTCCCGAGGTTTGTTATCTGATGTCCCATACAACAGGTATAAACACTCTGGCTAGTGGGAACACAACTATTTTTTTTCTTGTGTGAACGCTTAGAATCATTACATACTCTGTTCCACTGATTCACTTCTCAATCTTACCTAATTTCTTCAGTTGTGTACAAACTCCCAAAGACTTGAATGTACCCCTCTGTAGTTCCCCACAGCTCTCCCTTTATTCATCTGCTCCTTCTCTCAAAATGTCTCTCCTGAGCTACTTATTGCCTAATGTCTGAAACTATTGCCTCATTCATTTGATTTGTCTTCTAGTTGCTTAAAGTCACACACTAAATCTTATCCCTGTTATTTTACCAGAGCTTGAAGTATCTTAAATATTAAACACTTTAGAATAATCAAAGGCAAGTCTGCTTCAATAAGGAACACACATTTACAATGTTTAGCTTCTATTGCTCATGGAAATTATAATTGGGATGTTATATATTTATATTGCTACCAAAGGAAATTAAAATCAACATAAATATTTATGTGTTGTGTCAATATGAGGCAGGAAGTGGTCACAGTATCATTAATAGCTGGAAAAGATGCTATCATGTAATAAAGTACATATCTTTAAAATAAACATTATTTTTAGAGGAGTATTAAGTTCACAGCAAAACCAAGCAGAAAGTATAGAGCTCCCATGACCTCCTGCCCTGACATGTCTTCTAGAGCAGTATCTATGTTGCCATGGAGTAATCAACATTGAAACATTATTGTCACCCATAGCCCACACTTTGCATTAGGGTTCACTATTAGTATTGTACATAAAAATTTGATGGATTTGGATAAGTGTACAATGACATGTATCTGTCATTAGGATCATACAGGAAAGATTTACTACCCGAAGAATCCTCTGTGATCTGTCTATTCATCCTTCCTTCTTCCCAAGATCTTTTTCTGTTTCTGTAGTTTTGCCTTTTTCAGAATGTCAAATACATAGTTGGAATCAAAGAATATGTAGTTTTTCCAGACAGGCTTTGTTAACTTAATAATACACATTTTAGTTTCTTCAGTGTATGTTTATGACTCATAATTCATTCATCTTTAGCACTGAGAATTCCTCAATATTCTATTGTCTGAATTTATCAGTTTACTTATGCATTCGCCTCACCTACTAAAGGATATTTTAGTTGCTTCCAAGTTTTGACAATTTTCAATAAAGTTGCTTAAACATCAATGGGCAGGTTATTGTGCCCACATAAGTTCTCAATTCAATTGGGTAAATGCTAAGGAACCTAATTGCTGGATCCTACGTTTAAAGATACTTTTATAAGAAGCTGCCAAACTGTCTTTCAATGTGGTAAATGTCCAATTGCTGAAAATGTATGTGATAAATGAATATGCTTATTTTCAGATTGCTCATGAAACATGCAAATAAAGCAAATATGACAAAATGTTAGCAATAGCAGAGTTCAGATGGCAGGTACACACTTCCAGTATTTATGTAGGTTTGTGTGACTGAATGTTTTCAGAATAATTTTTTAAAAGCTCAAATGTATTCTGGAATGTCTCAACAGTTTTTCTGGCTTCTTGTATATAAATCAGATCTCACTCTCACAGGTGTTTCAAATGGGTAACCAGGCATTTCCAAATAGATCGTCACTATACGTAAACTGTAACCACACCATAAAGTCAGCATGAAGACATGCCATGTTCTGCTTATATGCTGACAGACTTCCTACCTTCACAAAAGAAGATCATATTATTTTTTCTACTATGTGAAACAAAAAATTAAATTTTACTAAACAGTACCACTTTGTTAAACTGGTTTTTATCAGTTGTTTTAGCATGTAGGAAATTCTATGAAAGTTGGATAGTCATCAGTACCTGGCTTCCAAAATAAATGATTCTGCCTTTCCTTGAATAACCAGAACATTTGTTAGGTTGGAATTGGATCTCTATGTCTCAATGTAATAATAAGCATCATAGTGAGGTTATACCTACACACTTTGAGTAATAGGGGCTTACCAATATCTCTTCTCTCTGTAACAAGGTCAAGAAAATAACTTTGTAAGCTCACCCTGAAGGTTATTCTTGTTTTCAAAACATTTTTCCTTATTCTTACTTTTTAAAATGAAGTGCCTCAAACTGCACTTAAATTAAACTTTTGGTAATCACTATTACAAATAGCACTTCTTCCAGACAAGTACAGAACTCAGAGAGACAGAACCAGCTACTTCAATTATAATAGTTCTTACTAACCAATGAGTTATTCACCTATTGTATTTACATAATCCATTCTAGTTTATGTGATTCTATTTGTAGTCATTTTATTCACATCTGTTCTTACAGTACCAGCCCATGCTCAGTCCTGGCATGAACAGTTCCATAAAAGTTTGGAGATTTAATATAAGGTTATGGGTTAAAACTATAATTTGCCTTAACAACTGTATGTTGCCATGGTGTGTGTGTGTGTGTGTGTGTGTGTGTGTGTGTGTATTATTTGGCAACAAAATATGGAAAAGTGTAAGTTAAAGACAAATGTCAAAAAATGAAAATAATGTGTATAATCCTCTTATAGTCTGTTTTTAAACAAAGGTAATAAAGTCCATTGTAGAGAAAACAGATATTTACGAAGTTTGCCATAAACATGGGCACCTTGGAGATACAGGTTACATTGCAAACAAACATCTCTATATATTCAGAGTAAACATCCAAGGTCATTTCTTACAGCCTCTGAGAGTTCAGTTACCTCATTCTACAAGACTTGAAGAAAGCATTTAAGATCATATGCTGCTTTCATTGGTCTGACAAATATGTTTTTACTCCATTGCTTTCAATCTAAGGCTCACCTCAAGAGCCTCTGGTGGCCATAGATTAGTTTATGTTATCAATTCACTAATTTTCTTCTGTAGATTATGGGTAACTTGGCTATTATACTGAAAGGGAAGAACAGGGGCTTATGGACTCTGATGCCCAAACTTGTATCAGTCTTTATAAAAGTCTGGAAATCCAACCCATTCTCTTGGACTTAAAATTTTCTGTAATGAGAAACTTACTACTTCACAAGAAACTCATATATTTTAGTGATCCCACTATTAGAAAAGTTCTGTGAGAGGATGTATGAGTCGAGAAAGGCTGAATAACAAATTTATGACCAGGTTGCCATATGCAATCAGCACCAAAGCCCAAGTGTTTGATTCCAAGTAGAGTGTGAACACTTCACAACTCTGTTTGATAGGGGAGAATAGTGATCATTAGTTTATAATATTAATACTCACCAATTGATATCCAAAGAAGTAACTATTTCCATCATTTTATACAAGTGCATACACAGGTATATTACCATTATTATTTTCTCAATAGATGCCTTTATATCACTAGACTTCTTCAAGTTATACCTAAAAACTATAAAGCATTCATATTCTAACTGTAAAATTAAATTATGATCACTTTTCTATTTAACAATAATTTAGACATTCGAGAACCAATTTCATCAGCAAAGACTTTGTATTTTATTCAAAGTTTGTTAATATGTTAATTTGCTCTATTCTATCTTGTTTTGTGTGTATACTTGTGTGTGTGTGTGTGTGTGTGTGTGTGTGTGTGTGATGGGTTTTTTTGAGATACAATCTTGCAAATTTGCAAATTAATTGCCCAGGCTGGCTTTGAAGTACCATCCTCCTGATCTCTGCCTCCCAAGTAGCTAGGATTACAGGCATGAGCCACTGGTGCCTGGCCATTCTACCTGTTTTAATACAGATATTTAAAGCACATGTTTTGAGAAATTAAGTAGGATACCATACTGAAAGCTTCTTCCCGTTGTAGAAGTAAAGAATATGTGCAAGTAGATATAAGGGCTCCGTGTTTGTCAGCTTTCTGTTGCTGCAAAAAATTACCTAAAAAAAAAAACCTACATTATAAAGAGGAAAAGCTTATTTTAGATCATAGTGTGAAAGATTTCAGTCCATGCTCACTTAGCCCTAATGCTTTAGGCCTGCAGCCACACAGCACATCATGGTGGAAACATAACAGGGGATACCTCATGACAGCTTGGAGGCAAAGAGAGAGACAGGAAGGAGGTGGGGTTCCCAAGTGACCTACACGAGCATGACCCAGTGACTGAATATCCTTCCTCTAGGACCCACATTCTAAAGGTTCCACCACCTCTCAATAGTACCATAGGTTGGAGACCAAGACACATGGGCCTTTGGGGCATATTAAAGATACAAATGATAGCAGCCCCATAAGTGGCTAAAAGAGAAGAAAATTATTTGGGAAATTTCAGATGCAGTTTTCACTATCATACAAATAAGCAGTAGAGAAAAAGAAGGAATGTATAAGACAGAGGGCTTCAGCATCATTTGGCATTGAAAGTCAAATTTAATTTTTGAGTAGTTCAATAATACATCAAAATTTCAAATTTTGAACGCACACTTTTTATAAGAGAATTGACTATATACATGTATGTAACTATATATGCATATATAATATATACACACATACAAATATGTATAGAACAAGCCATCTTATTTGCAGATTTATTATACATAGTTTTGAACAAGCTCAGTCAAAAATAATACATAAAGAAAAAGAAATTTCAAAACAAAAATTTTAAATTCTCGTGGACATTTAATTTTAAATTCTCCACATCTCTTGATGTGGAGAAGCTCTCAGCCAGTCCCATGTGATCATCAGTTCTGTTTAAATAATGGAGTGGTATGCTGAGTGTTTCGCTGCCCTTAATGTTGTGATAATATGCCGCTCAAAAAGCAAATGGTGCCCCAAAAGCAAAATAAAAGTTATGGTAAGTGCTTAATTGAAGTGATGAAATGGCAACACTAAATTTGTTGAAAAGTGGCATGTTTCTACCAGATGTTGGGTGGGATTATGGAAGAAAAATGAATCAAACATCTGCAGTATTCAAGACAAAAAACATGAAATAAGACCCAGTTTTTGGAGCAATATTAGTCTAAGTACAGCAGAAACTTTGTGACAGTAACGAAGACTACTCCATGCAGTTTCAAGATATAGATGTTCAGATCTGTTGTACATATGGTACAGACAAATTTGAGTAGATTTACAGAACTGAATTCTATGCATCCTGAGCATTCATGGTTTTATCTCAATGGTGGTCTCCTTGCAACTATCTATCTACAGATACCAAAGGTCTGTTGTATATTTAACTTGTAGAGGAATAGTTCTCAAACTGAGTTTCAGGGTGCTTGGGGAAGAGTCCTACTGAAATACTTTTCCGGTCAAGACTACTTGCATAACAATACCAAGACATCATCTGTCATTTTCCTCCTCAATCTCTCACAAGTGGGAGGCAGTTTCCCAAGAGTATATGCTATGTGATGTTACAACAGTATGAATTCAGAAGCAGATAGAAGAATCCAGTAATTTGGTATTAAGCCAGATACCAAAGAGATTTGCAATGGTAAAATGATGATATGTTTCACTGCCTTTTTTTGAAAAATACATTTTTCTAAATATATTGTTTGTGTTAACATGAAACGGATCTATTGATATGAAAGAAACTGCTAAATGATTTTTTAATTCATAAAATGATAAACATTGATATATAATCTACATAATCACAAGTTCTTTGTGGTCCTTTGTAAGTTCTAAGAGTGCTAAAATTAAATTTTGATTATTTTTGTGTTTGAAGGTTTGTAATTTCAAGATCCAAATGCTTGAGGAAAGATGATATAAATATTTTTAAAATGACAACACACATGACCTTTTAATCCTTGCCATTGTCACTTTTCTTCCTCAGACATCTACAAAGTATAAAATTAGACCCTTTTGTAGCTCAATATGCAAATGTTATTATGACTTTAATGATTAAGTCATTAAAAATACAAAAATATAAACTCAGGAAATTCAGGATTCCAAAGGAGTTCTAGAAGCCAACACTTTCAATTCCTGGAAACCAAGGCCAAGACTGATTATATCATTTTCCATAAATAAGCTGGTTTAAGTCCAAACAAGAACTAAACAATCAAAAAACCAACAGCAAAACTAAATCTGAGCCCATAGTACTCTTTCCTTGTTCAATTATATGACAAAATATTCTTACTCAAAATCCACTAAGTTAGTATATTAAAATATTTTTAAAGTGTAAACATTTTTAGGTCTCTCATTAAACCGGGAAAAAAGAAAATCCTAAAAAGTTTTAAGCTTTCCATGTTTAATATTATAGAATCTGTCAGTCTTCCTTTGTACATTTTCTAACATCACATATACTGAAAAACATCAGAACATGAAAACCAAAACTCTTTCCAAGGACTGATGGATGCTGTTCTTCCTCCAAAAACTGATAGAATGGACAGATGTGTGCCCTACTATTACTTCACTTAAAATCTGAACATGAAAACTTGATAACCAGCATAAAAATAGTATAATTCACCAAGCAAAAAAAATTTAGAAATCTTCTAATTGTGATTAATTGCATAATAACCATTTGTACATTTGTACATAAACCATTTGACAATTAACTAATGTGCCTGATGTTCATTGTTATTTTTCCTTAGTAGAATTTCAATGGTTTGAAAGAGAGAGAGAGACAGAGAGAGAATAAGGTTAAACTCCAAACTGACAACAGCACATCAATGCCTGAGATGTTAATAGTTTTCAACTCTGTGATTTATTGACACTTGTGACTTTTAGAGGTGTCAGAAAATTTATCCACATATTGACTGAACATAAACTTTGAGTGTGTAGTATTACAGCTAAGAAACCACACAATGATTTCTTCTGAGGATTCATAGAACAAAAGTCAGCTGCCAACTGAAGCTAAGTTGTTTGTTCTCTGAGAAAGGAACAAGAAGAAAATAAGAGCTGAAAAAGCAAAGAAAAATAAAGGTGAGGGGGAGAAAAGGAAAGGAGGGGAGAAGAATCAAGGAGAGAGGAAGACAGTATAGAACAGAAATAATGAAGGGGGAACAGGAATGTAGTATCGGAATGGAATGTGTGATCCTTAACTAGTAAAAACTCAATTTATCAGGCAGCAGGAAACTATTGACTCAGGCAGTAAAATGGGTCTGAACTGCTTAAGAGCAGGCCATTTCAATCTCTAAGAACAGAGAAATAGCCATTATGATCAGAAGGTAGTAAGGGTAAAACTGAATGCAAAGGATTAAAGCACAATTTTACTCCATTTACTCATTAAAAAATCTTTCTCTTCACACAAGCAGTAAGTGGGCTTATAAAGTGAAACTGCTGAGGCAGGAGAGCATGGACAATGTGTGGGCACTGTGCTAGGTACCCCTGGGGTGCCTGACCCTGAGGAAGCTCAGCATCCACAGGGGTTTGCAGGTGGTGTCAAAGGCTGCCTCCCCCCTAGCCTCCCCTCTTGTAGACCTTGCTAATTCACTCTAAATGGGTAGTTAGGAATTGTTCATCTCCAAGTTTCAGTGTGGGTTAGAAATATGTAACTGTGGTTTTCACTCACAGGCATCAAATGGAAGTATTTATCTTCAGCTTGGGGAGTTAAAAAAAAAAATCAACTGCTACATAATGAAGACAATTTGACATTTTTCAGGTGAGGTGTGAAAACACACCTTTTACAGTATCCAGCCATGACTTTTACTTTCCAGAGGTACGGCTGCATCCGCTGAATTGTCATCATTCTTCCTACTTAACCTGTCCAAAACATTCACCTATTACTCACCAGAAAGTGAGCATTCCACATTGGCCCCTGTTGTGCTATGGAATTTTGCCTGATCACCAGCACCAAATTCATGTGTTTCAATGCTAGCTTCAAATACATCAGAAAGTGACATTATCTGGAAATAGAATTGTTCCAGAATAGTTGAGATGAGGTCATTAGGGTGTGCTTTAATCTAAAGTGACTGATATATTTATTATAAAGGTAAATTTGGACACAGAGATATGCGTAGAGGGAAGATTATGTATACACGTGTGAAAATACCCTAACAAAGCCCATTGTTTTGAATAATTAATATATGCTAACAAAAACAAGTAGCAGATCAGACAAGAATAAATGTAATTAAAAATATAAAAATACAGAGAAATAGGGAGAAGCTGGAGAAAGTCTTTCCCTCAGAGTCCTCACAAGGATCCAACAGTGCCAGCAAAGTGTCACCAGACTCCTAAGCCCAGGACTCTGCTGTTTTAGCTATCCAGTTTGTGGCAGTTTGGTACAGCAACCCTGGCAGGTAAATATGAGTACTCACTGTCCCTGCTGCTCACTTTGCATATATCATGATACATAATGTTCACTGCACCTCCATAATACAGGTATTATCCTAACACTCTCTTTTAAATAAATGGGACAATATGAGACACAGAGAAATGAAACTAATGAAAACATTCCCTATGCAAAAAAGCTAAGATTCAAACACAAGAACTATGCTTTAGTGTATTAGTTTAACCAGTATAAACTGTGCCTCTCTGAGATAAGAAGAATTGCTAAGAGACAAAATTTCACCAGGTTTTGTTAATACATCTTTCTCATACAATCTGCTCACTATGGCCTTTGCCAAAACCCCTCTTTTCCCTAGTGGTAGCCAGTTAACTCTTTTATAGCCTTTCCTGGAGTAGGGTGTGTGTCTTCTATGTGCTACTCTAAGGAAACACTTACTATAACTGCTAATTGTATAATCTTCTGGAAAGATCTGAGTTTTTGGAGAAACTGGAATAGGAACTTGATTATTTTCATATCTATGGCTTCTGGAAAGGAACCTAACACAGCAAACAGACTCTATACACTGTGTCAAGTGAGAAAATTACTGCTATAGGAAGCTCTAAATAATTTTGCAAAATCTGGGTTGGGTGTGGTGGCATACTCTGTAAGCCAGTTACTCAGTAGATGGAAGTAGGAGCCTATGTCCAAGATTGGCCCTAGGCAAAAAATACAAAATCCTATCTGAAAAATAAACTGAAACAAAAAAGGGCTGTAAGTATGGTTCAAATAGTAGGGTGCTTGCTTACCAAGCTCAAGTCCTTGAGTTCAATCCACAATACTGCCAAAAAAAAAAAAAAAAAAAGTAAAACCTAACTTTATTAAACATATACTTACACACAAAGAGATTAAATTATCCACACCTTGGCATGTGTGTGTGTGAATATTTGAGGACAAAAAACCTTTAGGAGGATTTGATATCAAGATTTTAATAAATGAGTATATTAATTAATATGTACAAAAATAGAAGTATTGCAAGGTGCTGATGGTTTACACCTGCAATCCTAGCTACTGCAGAGGCAGAGATCAGGAGGATCATAGTTTGAAGCCAGCCCGGGCAAACAGTTTGAGACTTATCTTGAAAATATCCAACACAAAACAGGGCTGGAATAGTAGTTCAAGTGGTTGAGCACCTGCCTCATAAGTATGAAGCCCTGAATTCAAATCCCAGTACAGCATAAATAAAAATATTACTTTACTCTTTATATCTTTCCTTCATAAAAGATTATTTTATGAAGTACTTTATACATTAATGAATAAACTATTTCAAAAATGGAGATTCATATTACATATAATTACAAATTGAAATGCAGAGGAATTGATGTACTGGAAGTTAACAACATAGTTAAGCACAGTGAAAAAAGTGACCTCTTTAGTATTATAATAGAGGCAGAATAAGCTGATGTTTTAATTCCAGCAAGGAACATTTGGTTCTATCTTTCAGAAAGCTGCCAAACTAATTTTGATTATAAATTCCCTAACAACTCTGAAATGCCATGGAGAAAATGAGAGGTCAAAGACAGATGAGAAGGTGAAAGAAATGATTTGCAATTAGAAATGCTGTCTCACACATAAATATAATGACATTTACAATCTAATACCCATTGTTTACTGGGAACTGAATAGACAATGGGAAAAGAATATGTTTGTGTACCTAAACACACTCCCACCATATGCCCATATCTGGTGGGTTCCATTAAAAATGGACTTCTCCTTTAATTAGATTTATGAAATGAGATCTTTATCTTGTTTTAAACATATTTACAACAAAATGGTGTTTCATAATACGAGATATACTCTAAGCTATCTTTGCAAATATTAGTGGTAAACACCACTCAGAATCAATATAGTTGCCTAAATGATTCTTAAAGCTGGATGGGTTTAAACAACTCCTTGTTTCTGTTTTGCTTTTATCTGATATTTGTAGAGGTCATGTAAAAAATTTGGAGAGAAGGGAAATTTTATTAATAAGGATCATAAAAATGGAAAGCAATGGTCTTTCCTACAGTAAACATCATAATGTACCAGGATCGATGCAAAGATACAAATTAGAAGGACCATTTACAAGTAGAACAAAGTTAATCTTGGAAGTTAGAAAATTACTAATAAGCAGTACGAAATCATAGCTTTTTAAAAAGCCTAACATAAAGTTTTTCTAAAGAATGTTTATCTTTACTCTTTGGGTTCTTTTTCCATTTTGATGTTTATAAAATATACTGAGATCCACGGAGAATGTCAAGTAATCAAGCCCATAGACATCACAGACTCCGAGGGCAGATAAACTTTAGGTTTGAAGACCAGCTTCCCTTTATATGCCACTTAATATCATGTAAATTGCTCTCAAAACTATTGCTTATTAACCTGTAGAATGGGAATAAAAACTATTCCCAACTTTAAGAAATAGTTTGAAAACAAATGAAGTAAGGCTAGCAAACCTGGTACACATAAAAAGTACCCAGTGAATGTTAAATAATTTGACTCTAACAGTGGGTGAGGAATAAAAAAAATGAAGTACATTTATTACCCTCTTGAAGGAACGAAGTGATGAAAATAGTGACAGAGAAGTGGAATCATTATTTTTGCTGAACATATACCACACAGAACAGTCCTTACTTAATCCTAAGAAGTAGTTAGGTACATTTCATCAAGTTCTTTTAAAAGCATGTGTGACTACTTCTTTAGAGTTCTTCTTTATAACTAAACTATGTAAATGTTCAATACTGAACAAATTTTAGACTCTTTATAACAACAATATTTTAGCGGGATCCATGTATATAGCTCTATCTATATGGAAAAACAGTCAAAAATAGAACAATCATCACCCTTTCAGTTGATGAAAAATAATCTGTTACATATCTCCTTTGGATCAGATATAATAGTGGTTACCACCATGATCCCAGTAGAGATTTCAATGGCAGGTGAGTGGAGGATAATGAATAATTAGTCATTGTGTGTGAGGTCTGTGAATGCAGAATGAATGAGGACCTGGATGAGAACCAATATCTGATGGAATCATTCTGGCAATTGTTATAAACAAGGTTGAGAGGGGATAACAGAGCTACCACTATGGCACTTCCACACGAGTAATAGAAATGTGACACACAGGTTCTGCTGGACAAAAGAACTGCTGCTTTGCAATTAAACATACAAATACTCAAATGTGTGCTGAATGCAAGTGTGTGAGTATGGGGTGCCCTCTGAGTTTGTGTTAGGGTATACGTGTGTGTTTGTGTGAGACACTGAGGGTGTGTATGTGAATGTGAGAATGTGTGCATATGTGAGTATAAAAATGTATATTATGTAACACCCACCTTTCATAGTCTAACTAACATGAATGATGCCCCTTAGATGTGGTTCTCGTGTGCATCAATATCCTGAACACACTTGCAGGCTAAAGTGAAATTCCTGACCCAGCAAACAATGTTGTAAGTGGAAGTCTAGCCTCTACTACTCAGGTAAATGTGTGCCATGAAAGTATACAAGAACATTTATTCTGAAATAATGGATGATTCTGCTGAAGGACATCTCCTTATGTCTATGTCCCAAAACAACCAGAGTCATCATGTCCACTGCCTTTAGAAGGACTGAAATTAGCACATCAGAAATCCACAGACACAAAGGATTTATTCAAATATTTAATTTTCAAAAAAGAATTCTGAGTCTTCTCTAACCAGCTTATGTAGGAAAGGAAAGGTGTTTTCTACATTTTGAAAATTCTTTTTTACACATCAAAAGTAAAACCTGGCAGCCAGCTGCAGTGGCTCACACCTGTAATCCTAGCTTCTTTGGAGGCAGAGATCAGGAGGACAGTCCTTCAAGGCCAGTCCAGGGAAAAAGTTGGTGAGACACCTCCCCCACATATCAACCAATGGCTGAGTGTGGTAATGTACACCTGTCATTCAGCTATGTGGGAAGCAGAAATAGGAAGATTGTGGTCCAGGCTAGTCCAGGCATAAATGTGAGCCTCTATCTCAAAAATAACCAAAACAAAAAGTGCTGTTGGTAGTGTTTGGGTAGAGTGTTTGCCTAGCAAACACGTGGTTCTGAGTTACAACCCCCAGAACTACCAAAACAAGAAACAGGAAAAAAAAAAAAAAAGAAAGAAAAAGAAAATCTGGCTAATGCAGAACATGTAATTTTGATGTAGAACAGAAGTTCTCAAACTTTGGCAGGTATCACAATCACCTGGAGGGCTTGCTGAAACAGCTGAAACAGCTTGCCTCCCCCACCTCCCCTGACATTATGACTCAGTAGTCTGGGGTAGTCCTGAGAACTTTCATTTCTAACAAGTTCTCATATGATGTGCTCTTGCTGGCAAAGACAACACTCCAAGAAGTGTTCAGGTAAGGAAACCTTCCTCCAGACACTATGCAGATTGTCTTTTGTGGAAGGAAGAAGGGAAACTTGCAAAGAACATAATTAGGATGAAATGACACATGAGTCTTTTAGGAGTTACCAAAGTCCCTCAAACAAGACGGTGAAAACTTGAAATACAGAAACTTCAAATACCCCCAGAAATGATTAATGATAGAAAGAAGCTGAGATAGGACTCTATCAACAGATATACAAAAACAGTGAAGCAGAAGTAGGAAGGTATCTAGACAGAGGCCACAGAAATAGTTCCCTGAACTTATTTAGCCTGGGTTTCTATGCAAAAATCTGTTTTTCCTGTGGTGCCCTGGAAAAGATGAAATGTGTCAAGAGGAAGGGTGAAGTATAGACACTCCAGGACTTTAGCCATGAGGGGTCAGGAAAAGTTTTATTTAAGGGAGTCAATATTTTGGGCTTTGAAGGCCATAGAGGTTTTGTCCCAACTACTGTAGAACTAGAATAGCCTTACACCATGCATAAATGAATGGATTTAGCTAGATTTGACTCATGGCAGTTGGATGTTCTTTGTATGCCACAGTTTGGTAGCATATATACCTTCAGGACTGAAAAACCACAGGCCAAGACACCTTTACCTTACATTGAAAATGTATGAGCTTTACAACCCATAATGGTTGGATCTTCCTGGCAACAACACAGATACTATGAAACCATATGCCAGGGGAGATCAATGAGGATAAAAACAGCACTCAGAGACCAGAAGCATCTCTGTCTTATTGTGAGGACATGGGGATTTATCCCTGCTCCCAGGTCCATCTTGGGAAGGAAAGAGAAAGGAATTCAGACTCAGAGAAAAACATTCCTGACAAGAAACAGGAACTTTAAGTTGATGGAGGATATAGTCAACTACATTCCTCTGAAATAGACCATCATAACCAGACATGGCTGAAATTGTTCATTTAGCAAAGTTGTTTTCTCTTGCCATAATTAAGGATGAGCTTATTATGGATAAATAAAACATAATAATGTTTCTGTATGCCTTCACATGATGTATAATATAACTTTATTATGGGAGAGCAAATACATCATTTCTGTCTTCCTACAAGTTCACAGAGGCCTTCCTAAAACTTGAGTAAGGATATAAAACACTTCCATAGAGGATATTATGCCAAAACTAGAGATTTCCTTAATTCCTCATATTTACTATTCTCAGAGCACCTTTCAAATTCTATCATAAGCATTATTTACTTAAAAAAACTTTCTTACTATTATATTGAAATTACAATTATAAGACGTAGGTAAAAAGATTTTTTTTCAGATCCCTACAAAGATTCAAGGCACAGAGTAAATGCTTAAATTTTATGTTGAATTTGTTTGATTTTTACTTGACTGGAAATCAAATTTTTTGCTTTGAAACCACCTTATTAACTTGTTTTAGTGGAATCTATTTAAGCACTGCAATATAGAAAGACTGTTGTGGTTTACCACATACATATATAATTATTTTCAATTACCTTTTTTGAAAGCCCAAAACTTGTGTTCAGAAATTCCTCTTCCAAGAGGGCTATTGAGAACTTTACTCTGAGTCAGTCTGTGAAATGACTACTCTTAGAAATTCTGTTGACTTTCCCTCTCCTACTCTTTACCTTTTTCTGTCTTATCACACTATTTCAGAGCTGTATTATGTAATTGCGACTTAGCTCAAAGTTCCCATTAAAAGTCCCGCTGCTTCAAAAATCATGTTGGGAGAATAACATAAAGCTGAGATACACAATTTGTCTAGGGAGTACTCTTATTGTACACAACTATCACAATTTCAAGATGGCAACGGAAAGAAAGTAAAAAACAGTGTTATATGGCTTCCTTGCAAGCCAATCAGTCTTCAAAAGAAAAGGAAAAGGACATCTTTTCCATAGGGAAGACACCTTGAACATAGCCCCAAGCCCTATTACCCCTGTAAGAATGGGCTGAATGGAACCATCCTCAGGAGTTTTACCTGCCAGAATCAACTTGTTTTCTGGAAAGATAATGACAAGCTGCTTCAGTGACAAAGGCAACCATGTTCAGAGTTCATCCTCTCCTCATCCCAAACACTGATGGTTAAGATGGAGACAGGACAGTAAACCTCTAGAAGTCATTAATGAACTTAGTAACTTGAGCCAAATCGAAGAAATTCAGGAGAAACAAATCCTATAATCTTTCACTTCTGAACATTTCTGCATCAGTCAACATGATACCCGACAAAAACTATGTATACTTATAAATTTATTTATTTTGAAGTTATAGACTTGTGCTTAGAATGTTTTCTAAGAGATTTAAAAATATATCCAACATTTCCACCTTTGGTTTAAAATAAATGAGGTTAAATATCTGAATTCATTTTCTTAAGCTTCTCATTTCTGTACACTGGAGTTGAACACAATACTCCAGTTTTATAAGAAGCTTTAAGGAGACAAAGGGTTCCTAGAATATACCTGCTAAATTTCTATCAGCTTAAGACATTAAGTATAGAAACATTTCAGTTACTGTATCATCCAATTCATGCTTTTGCATATAGTCAACATACTATAGCTATCTGCAAAAAGAGCAACACAAGCATCCACATATTTTTTAATGATTTTATTTTGAACTTTTTGATTTTTAAAATTTGAATGACTTATTCTTTGGAAATTGAGAAGAATTCAAGACAAAAGCAGCATTGCACAGTCTTAATACAGAACACAGAAATGCTACCCAGTTTCTCCTTTGTGAGGCCTTTCCTATCCTATTTATCCATTCATTTCTACATAGAAATACTGAGTTCACACTGAGTTTGTTATTGAGTGATGTCACTGCATCATTCATGCAATGAACGGTGACAAGAAAAGGAACATATTAGAACATGTGCTATTTCTTTGCCCTCTCAGCATTTTCTTCCAACTTCACATCTGGTTTTGGCTAGGTTATCAATTACAGTGCTTTGCACCGCAGACTATCAAAATGGTCACATGATCTAGGCATGACCAATCATACTATTCTATTCTCCTCTACAGTGACTGATGAAAGACTAGACATGTGGCTAATAGAGGCTATTCAAGTTCCTTCCAGAAATATTTGATACATACATTTGAAAGAAAGAGGGACTCCCTGATTCTGACATAATGAGAATCACATAAGCTAAGAGTTGCATATGTCTAACATTTGTACAGTATGTTGAGAACTTTTTTCAGAAAGGGTGAAAGAGAAGAAATTAAACAGTCTTAAAGCCCCACTGAACAATGAACAGACCCTTGAACAAAGGACAGGAATGTAAAACAAGTCTTCTTAAGAGGAGGATTCTACTGCGAGGGGAGGGAGAATGAAGAGGGTGAAGGAGGGAGAATATGGTCAATGTATTTTGTACACATGTGTGAATATTGAACATTGAAACCTGTTGAAGTCATTTTAAGACAGAGGGGGAAAAGGGAGAATAATGAAGGAGATGAAACAAACTGTGGTACATTGTACAAATATATGGAAATGTCACAATGAAACCCTTATAAAATTATTATATACTAATAAAACATTAAAAGGAGAAAAATAGAGGAAATTAAAATAAGGAATAAGAGAAATAGAGGAAGAAAGAAGAAACTGGGAGGAGTAGAGCAAGGAATGTGAAATGGATGAATAACAGTAAGCACAGGCGCTAACACTGGACCTATCATCTTAGACTCTGGTTCTAGGAAGTCCTGAACCCAGCCAATGACTGAACTTTCATGTTAAATGGACAAATGGACTATGGGATAAACTAGTCAATATTATTTTTTGGCTCTTGTGCCTCAGAGAGTCCTGACTCATAGGGAACAGTCTCTGACCTCAAGATTAAAACACAGCTCCCTATAGCTAATAACATTCAGCTTGCCTTTTGTTATAAAGGTTAAAAAATATTCCATAGGAAAACACAGATACCTAACAGGCACTTGGTCAGAACTGGAGAAAATGGGCAGCCTCCATACAAGGTGTGGATGGATGGTGCATGGGCGATGAGGTAAAGGACATTTCAAGTGGAGGAATGAATGGGAGTGGAAGGCAGAGTAGCTCTGTTCTGTCACTGACCAAATCCCCACCCACATTCTTTCCTCCTTAACCACCTACCAGGTAGGAGCACCCATGATAGTGCTGGCCAATGAGATGTGAGTATAAGAAAGTTAGAGAGAGCTTCTGAGAGCTCTATTTTCCTGAAAAGTAAAAGAAGGGAGGAAGGTGGTAAAAGGACACCATCAGATGGCAAAAACCTTTAACCCTGGCCATTCCACATCTTCTTCTTCCTTACCCAGAACATAGAGAAACATGAAAGTGCAGCACCCATACTGTGAGGATGGGTGACAATGATGAGAACAAAAGGCAACATAGTAAATATGGTAGAATGGGGAGGCAGAATGAGTTTGGGTCCCTGAAGGCATCCCTGAGACTTTACACTAACCCTGAACTGCTGCCTAACCCTAGATGTTTTCTTAGTTTTATATGAGCAGTGCACTAAGACTTGGTAGATTATATGATCTGTTACATGAATCCTTCTAAACTGATGATATGTTAAAATTTACACAGTGTGCACACATCAAAGGAAAAGTTAGAACCGATGTCCAGTGGTTAAATGCTTACAGGATGTATGAGTATATGGTTTTAATTGTTATTACCTGTGCTGAACCTGCTGTAAATATTTTGAGAAAGACCACCCACAAAAATAAAAGGTAGTTAATGGAGGAATATGAACCAGTAAGAGTTAAAACTAGAAATAGATTGAGACTAACTGTGGAGAGTTTAAAATATTATTATGAGTATGATTCTATTTATGACTACACATGTAAATTTCTACATATGGGTAGATGAAATGTGCTATACAAATGACTAAGTTAATTTGCGATAGTGAAAAGAGTTTTCAGAATTTCTGTTACATTAGCCTGTAAGCCAGAAGGATCTTCAGAGTATAGCAATTCACAACTACCTTTGTGATCTTATAGTGCCTCCAAGTCACCTCTAAAAGTTTCTTTAAAATCTTGCTAGTATTTTGGTTATCAAATTCATCACCTGTAACTAGATGTTAGATCATGGAAATCACTGACTTTTCACAGAAGCCAAGTGCTTGAACTGATTGATTTACATATGTGAGTGCAAGAAAATGAAGTATAAACTTTTCTCGAGGTAACCTGCACAGCAGGAAGTGCCTTGTATGAAAATAAATAAATAGATATAATTGCACAAAATAGCAGTTAAGATATCAAGCATAAACATTTTCCAATAAAAGTGGGAACTAGAAAACAGTTCATTGTAGTGGTAACTGCTTGATTTTTAGGCTATACAACTTCATTTAAGTTTTTTGGTTTTTATTATTCTTATCTGCCAAAATGTTAAAATGGGCAGTCAGCTTGCTTTTTCTCTGCACACCAGTATGGGAACCATCCAGCTATCCTGCAATGTCTACCCTCTATTTTTCAATTATTTGAACCACTATTGAAAATTACTTCTTCCATTTGCATACATGCAGGTCTATAGGATACTGGGCTCTAGCTTTGTGTATGCATTATTCCATTTGCAATAATGCATACTCTGTGCATCACAGATGCCCCATCCTAGTATTTCTCTAAGTGTAAGGTCTCCTTCTCAGAATAAATCATTTACACACAAGCTGACAACCATAATACCCTGATGGACAAGAGCAAAGACCAACTTTCCTTTCCTTGTTCCTTTCAAGTAGAAAAATCAATTGTAGATGGCCTTTCTGATCTGATTTTTTTGACACATATACAAGAAAATAACCTTCCCTTTTGCTAACTAAAAATAGAAACTGAAAACATTAGTTCAAAATACTTTTACAATTTTTCAAGCATGAACAGTTTTTTTCTCCACCTTCTACAATTCTCAGCATTCCTTTTGAAGACAGAAATATTTTCAGATCTTTGAAAACACTCCTCTATAATGGTCTAGTCTTCTATAATCTGTCATAGGAAAAAAAATGTTGCATAGATCTTTTATATCAACGTTTACACTTAAATATTCTTCTTCAATCCTTATGGAAATAAACTGATTTCCTTATTCATAAATTTGGTTTATAGAGGAAGTTTGCATCTCTGTTAATATATTTCTTCACTGGGGAGTAGGAGACTGTCTTCTGGCAATTCACTTTATTGACCACAGATTTTTTATTATTATTTTTATCATTAACTTACTTCAGATATCCAGACAATTCTGATTGGGAATTCATAACTGTGTTGTAAAAATTAACAAAAACTGAAAGCCCAATGGAAAACAGGTGGTCGTACTTTTATATGCTACTCTGGGAGAGAGCTGAAACCTAAGGACAGAAACAAAATTAAGCAAACATGGTTCTAAATTCTCTAAAACTTACTCTTCGTGTCTGCAGAAATAATTACAATAGGGCAGAAACACTATCATAGTCTAAATTATCTCTCCAGATTAATGGGATATAGCTTTGCTTTACCTTATTTACAAAATGATATTCTGGTTTAAGCATATTTTTATTGTTTATTTCTTATGGTACATGTCTCAAATGAAGAAAATGACATAAATTACAAATATTTGTTTTCCTATTTTTATATAATGATCGTCTAGTCAATATTTGCTTTTTTCATGAGATTCATTGTAAATCATCCAGTAAAAACATACATTTTAAATTAGACATCTGAAGTAGACTATGGCTTGGATTTATTTTTTATTTGGTTGCTTTTATCATCATGGTTCAATATGATATAAGTTCTGACATTACCTAAGTACTGGAAAAGTCCCAAAGAAGTTTAAAAACATTAAAACCTCTCTTTCAAATATTTTACTCCTCTTAGAAAATGAATTCTTAAAGGGAATATTTTAATACCAAGGAAAACAATAGTCAATTTTTAAGTTTTATAATGGGAGCATTTCGTTAAAATATATGAATTTATAAAAAAAAGAAGAGAGCAAAACTTTCAGGAGTGAATTCCAGTAAAAATATCTGTATGCACATACTTGTTTTAGGAATGGTCCTTTTTTTGCAGATAGTCTATTTTTATTTTTAAATGTTTTTATTTTTTTCCATTAAACATATTTTTCATTGTTGTTCTGGGTATGTACTCTTTTTTGGGGGGGTAAAATTGATTTTATTATATTTTATTTTTTATTGTTGTGCTGGGTACATAGTCTATTTTTTTGGGGGGTAAAATTGATTTTATTATGTTTTATTTTCTATTGTTGTGCTGTGGCATTTACAAGTGTTTTTCCAATGTATCAAATATATAATCTCAAATATTAAAAAATCTATTTTAAGAGCATGTAAATATTGCTGGAGGCTAACAAGAAAGTATAGTGTCTATAAAAATAAAATACAATTTGCAAATCTGCTTGGAAAATTAAACCACAAAAAACAAACAAAAAAAAGAATCTTTCTTGTAGAACTCAGAGCCTGTCATTTCTCTAATACCTTGTGCCCTTGTTCATTTCATTTCCCTTGAGATTTTGCTTCTTATTGTGGTGCTATCAACCCTGCCCTCACCTACCCATGTCCCCCAGCTTGACTCCAAGTCCCACCTAACATTTAATGACAGCCTTTAAATCTCCAAGTGAAATCAATTTACTTTGTTCTGGGCACCCTCATCTACCTAGGGGAAGATGCCATCCAGTGCAGCAGAGGAGGAAAGGAAGGAAAGGGGAAAAATGCATGTGCTACTTAATTAGACTGTCCTCTGGAAAATACTTTTAATCAAAAGAAACGAGTCATTTTTTCCAGCATTTTTGTCTTAATTAACAGGAAAAGAAACAAATAGAGGAAACAGGAAAAATATCATGAATGGAATATTTTGAGTCAAAGAAAAACTATTAAGGCACATCTAATATTTCTTACTCAAAGGTATTTTGTGTTGTAGAATCTTTGAAAAGTTCAATGTTCCATTTTAGTCATATATATATGTTTACTAGACATATTAATGCATTGATATGTCACTAACATTTTTATAAGTCTGGATATGTCACCGTTAACATTAATAAAATGATGTGTACAATCTCAAGAGAGATTACTTTAAACGTACCCTTTTCCAACTTGAGCTTTAAAAAAGTTTTCCTATATCAGGTTATAAAAATAAAGTTCATTGAATTTTTTTCCCTTTTCAAGAAACAAATTATTTTCCATTTTAAACAATGTCCTAGCCTACCACATATCAATTTAGATTGATTAGCTGACTAAGATCATGTCAATCAAACCATCAAGGCCTGATGTCTTCCAAACCTTCCCCTACCTTTGCTTGAAGTTCATAAAAATCTAACACTTTTTTTCAGAGTAATCATACTCAACAGACAGAAAAGTGCACCTAAATCGCTATGGTCCCAGTCACTGTAATGCCACAAAGCTGGACACAACTGCAACTTAAAGAAGAAAAATCTCTGATTCTTATAACAAAGATAACTTATAATTAATGTTTTTCAAAAATACTTAAATGGGCTTATTTTTATTAAACAAAATTGTGTTTTTAATTCACTTTTAGTAAAAGTCGGGTGTGGTGGCAAACACCTGTGATCCCATCTACTCTGAAAGCAGAGGCAGGAGAATTTGAAGTTCAAGTCCAACACTGGCAAAATTAGTAAGCCGCTATCTCAAAAACAGAGCACACTACAAAAAGGTTTGTGGTTGTGGTTAAGTGGCAGAGCACTTGCTTTGTATGAGCTAAGCCTAGGTTTCAATTCCTGGTATCTCAAAATAAATAACTAGATAAGTTTATGTTTAGTGATATGAGTTTTGACTTTAAAAAATCCTTAGGTCCTTCTTTTTTTTTTTTTAAGAATGCAACTGACATTACCCACAGTGTTTGGCATATACTGTGAATCTAGTACAAACAAATAACTACGTGGATGGCAAGTTGGTTAGTTAATTGATTGGTTGGCTGGGTGACTGGATGTGTGTCCAGAGGGGATGGATAGATAAAGGTGCAGATCAAGGGAAGGACAGGAATGAAGGAAGGAGGGAAGGAGTGTAATAACAAAACATAATTAGTAAAATAAAGAAGTGAGTCTTATTGAAGATAGGATATTCTATAAAGAATTTCTGGAGATCTTTTTAGCAATAATTTGAAATAATAAGGAATTTATTCAGGGGCCAGGTATGGTGGCACACACTCATAATCCCAGCTGCAGGAGGATAATTTTACCCGAGGTTGGCCTGGGTAAAAAGTGTGACATAAGAGCTGAAAAATAACTAAAAGCAAACAGGGCTAGAGGTGTGGCTCAAGTGGTAGCTTGCCTGCCTAGCTAGCTGGAGGCCCTGACTTAATTTGTTAATTGGTTCCAATTTGCAAATATTGAGATCTCTGTGTAACACAAAATGGGAATCTGGACTCATTTCTAAACTTTAATTCCTTCTTTTGTGAAATAGGGATGACAGCTCAAGAGTGACTGTTAGGAGTAAGCGAGTTTATTAGGAATAATGTGGTGGGAACACTGACTAGAGCCTAGTAAGCACTCAGTAAATGGTACCAAGTAGTAAAAAAAAAAAAATCATCCCTCAAAATAATTATTGCCTTTAAGGGAAAGTATGCACCATACGTAGTTCTTCGTAAATTACATTAACAAATCTAATTTAGCTATTCAAATCCTGGCTTTAATTTAATCACGTGTACTTTTCAAAATTTATACACTTTTTACAACAGTTTTCTTGAATTCTTCTACTACTCTGAGGCACTGTATTCCCTGTAAAGAACACAAAGAGAAGTAATTCACAGTCCTTTCATCCTTAAGGATTCATATATAATGAAAACCCATTTACTATGTACATGAAATACAAACTATTTTTGCACTGAGAACTGAAATTCATAATAAGCAGGAAAGGCCTATTTTACAAAATACAGATAAAGTCATTAACCCTCATTTATAAAAGAGGACCTTACAATCCTAGGAGTTTAAACACCTACCCTAGGTCACATTACTTCCAAAATTTTTTAATTTAATTTCACTGAATGAGCATTAGTAGAAAATATAATATGTCATCTAAGTATCCTTTCTTCTTTCCCTTAGTCTGTGTTTCCTTCCTTTTCGTCCTACCTCTTTTCTATCCATATATTGGGTTCCAGAGTCTCCTCTATGTGCAGACATCCTACATTTTTTCAGGGATAATATATTACAAAGAGAAGACTAACTGAGACTTCAAATGTCTCACCTCTCACTGTCACATACTACTAAAGCTCCCACTAATCTATAAGTGATCTTTACTCAGCTTTCTAGAGAAGGAAAAATATTAAACAGTGACAGATAACAGGCATTCAATTAATATTTGTTGAACTGTTTTGAAATGGGAGAACTTAACGCAGAGGAAATGAGGTTTTTCTATCCCTAGGTATCTTCCAGCAGAGACTGAGAAAGTGAGGAGGAAGTGTCCCATCAGAAGGCCAGGGCTGGAGGACAGGAAGAACCATTTACTCCTCACTTTCATGTCACAGGGGCTGCACAGATTCTCCACTGTGCTGCTCAGTGAATACTCTTTCTCCCCACAATTACCTCATCTTCACTTCTTCTCTAAAATGCAACCCATTTGTGAGAAGAGCCATTTGGTTTGCTTCCTCATTCTATGAAGCCATCTGACTACTACAATGATAAACCCACTTCCTAGCTTGAAAGTCTTCAAGATCTGTTTAATGTGAGGATAACAACCTTCTAAGAAATTTCAGAGCCTGCTTTTTTCCTATTGCCTCCTTAAAAGCATTCATCCATTTAGAAAACAATAATAAAAATATCAATTTTTTTTTAAAAAGCCAAGTTCCTTAGGTGGCTTCGTTAACTTAGTAAGTTTTCAATTATAATGAATAACACGAATTCAAGATTCCAGAGTCCCACATTTCTAGTCTTACTCATCTGTTTGGCTCAAGCCTTGAACTTTGATTTTTCCTTAGATGTAGGTAATAGAATCCTAACTGATGTTACTAACTCTAATCTCTCTCCCTTACCATATCCTCTTGATTGCTACAAATGCCATCCTTTCAATGCACAAATATGAACATTTTTCATCTGTAATTAATAAGTGCATTATAAATATATATATCTGCCTAGGCAGCAAGGGAATACATTAGCACACTCTGCAAGCCTTTTTTAAATGCTGGCTCCATGAATCTAAACAGAAACTTTCCCCTACTGGACAAAACACACTTTGGTTAGCCATGAGTTGCTGCTCACAACCTATCTGTGCCTTTGGCCCAAGCTATTGTTCCTTTTTTCCTTTCAGTATCTGTTGGACATATCCTTGAGATCCATCTTAAAGGTCACCTTCTTAGTGGCCTTCCATGCTCCCATAGCTCATTATACTCTGCTTCACAATTATACAGTGGATTGTGATGATTTTTTCATCATTGTTGTGATTTTGATGGGTACTAGTTCCAAGGGGACAGAGACTATGTTTTAACTTCTTTTTAGATTCCTTCCTATGGACTGGGCACACAATGATTCAAAGATCTAGTATATTTCCTTTTTCCTGGTGTCATTACCTATATTAAAACATGTCTTGTCTGTTAAGAACTCAAAACGGTTGATTCAATTTTTCAGAATCTTTAATTGTGCTCTCGCTGCTGTTGATGTTCACATACAGACTATATTCTCTTTTGCGGGGTGGGCAGTACTGGTGTTTGAATTTAGGGCATCACACTTGCTCACCAGCCCATGAATGTATTATTCTTTCAGAGAATATTGATTTGAACAATCCAAAACCCTGGGATTCTATGATTATCTATCTTTAAGGTGATTACTTCATATATCATCAGAGATAGAGTCTCTTTCTACATTAATTAGGAAGTTAAAAGTCAAAGGGAAAAGTGTATCCTCTGGAATGAAGAATGATTCAGAGAAATCTGAGCTTAACTAACCCCCTTATGCAGGAGTTCCTTCATTTGTAGAGTGAGAACAATGCTACCTAAGTCATAGGGCTGCTCCTGGGATTAAGTGAAGTAAAATATGTAAAGCACTCTGGAGACAGATTGTCTCACACAAAGTAAGTACTTGAATTTAGCTTTCTTTTTCATTCCCTTGACAATTACATCAAAAATCACCATTATAAGCTTATTTTGATATTCTACCTTCCTTACAATTTAAATTCATGTGAAATTTGAATGATTCAGATTTCTATTTATTACGGTAATGTGCATCCCACAGTTAACTGTATTGTACTGAAATGTAGCTATTGTGACTTAAATGTGTAGCAACATGCTTCTGCTTCAAAATGTCTTACGGTTTTATCATACCTGAGCTAGAACTTAACTAAAAAAGTTGTATCAGCAACGATGAGAAAATTTAGTGATCTGTCCTAAGGGACACATGGTTTATGAGGTAAAGAAGGAAAGAAAATATGAAGGAATATGTGTGATTTTCTTGAACAGTGATTTAAATTCTTAACTTCTGGAGCAACCTAAGAAATAAATCCAAGCTATTAAGGAAACTGCAAGTCTTACGGCCATTTAAAACCAAAAATTACAAGAGGAAGCTCTGGGTTCAATCTCCAATACCACAAAAACAATCAATCAAATAAATAAACAAACAAAAAAGAACTAAATTTAGCATTATAAGTAATCTTAAAGTACAACTGCAGAAATTAAAGCCAATGCATCAGTTAAAATAATCTATATATAATAGTTAAGGAAAATATTAAAATAAGTTTGTACATATTTTATAGATAAATTTTAGTACATTTTAGTATATAATGACCAACTCAATCTGTCTATACAAGGCTCAACAATATTAATTATACATTTAAAATTTTTGACAGCCAGAATTTGCAAGGATATTGGATGAAGAAAACGTTACTTTACCAAAGTCTAATTAATTTTAAGTTTACAGAAGCCATATTTGATAATTATAGGCCTTTCAAACACAACAAAGCACAACTTTCTTTACATATCCTGTTTTATGAATCAACAATTTCAAAGTACTTTTAACAAAAGTATTTTTAACTACCTTCTACTAGTTTTTCAAAGAATCTTTCTTTTAAAGCCAGTAATGGTATATAGATATTAGGTAGTGGCATACAAGTGACCTGTGTAAGTGATTCGGTATTCTCATCTTATAATTTAGTATTAGGAATTTAGACTAATAGTAAAAAAAAAAAAAATCTCTAATATTTCAATTCCCAATGTGCTGTTAAAGTGAATGATAAAATTTGTAAAAGCGAAAAAAACTCAATAACAAACTCAAGTTTTAATCATTTGATTCAGTTTTACTGTACATCACACCAATTTATATTGCTCACAGCTAACTCAAACAAACCTAACCAAGGAAAAAAGTGAATAATGAGCATATTCTATTGCCCACTATTGATACTTATTTTAAAATTTAATAAAAGCATTAGCATTCCAAATCAAGACATCTGACTTTTTTCAACCTTTCCCAATTTGAAAGTTTAATAAGAATATGATACAGCCTTGGTGGGAACAGCACTAGGCTGAGAACTGGGATAGATGTTAATTTAAAATATTTCCAAATAATATTATCCATTATAAAATAACAAGATTTTATATCAGTTTCATTCAGAAAGAAAAAAAATATTGTTTTAAGTTGTTAACAGCAAATAAAAATTATTCTGAAAGTTTTTATGTTGTTCTGTTTTAAACATGACGGGAAGCTGTTCTTATTTTCTACATGTACAAGATCATTAGTTTACTAAGGGATTTCAAAAGGAGGCACCAAGCGGCTGGATTCCCTGAGCCTTGAAGTGCTGGACTGGGAGGTATGGAAAGTGGCTGGAGAGCTGTGCACTGCAGGAGCGTTTCCAGGCAACCTTGCACAGTTGAGCAGCCACAAGCAACTAAAACAATGGCCAACACTGGCAGAGATCCATTAAAGCGGAGTCTGGAGAGACTCACTGAGGGTGAATGGAGTAACTAACAGAGGGTGATAGAGTAACTAACACAGAAATACTGCCCAAACTAGTGCAGAGAAAATCAATACTTTCTCTATGTTCTTTTTAATGGTTTGCAATACACTGGGTGCTATTTCAGGAATAATAAATTATCTGTATGAATCAAACATTTGTCTTTTCTGCAGGTGCACATCACATAATGAACAGAGCATGCTAGGCCAAATTTTGCCTAGTACCAGCAAAGAAGAGAGGAGCTAAGGTCTTACCACTGGTAACCTCACCTCTCATGCCTGTCTCAGCTTCAATACAGAAATGTACTAAAATTACAATTGATGGGATTCAAATGAGATCATATTCCGGGATATGTGGCCTGGGTAAAGATGGAGGAATATAGTTCAAGGTGGACCCAAATAGCTTTTGTAGAATTATCTATCCTGGAAATTCCCGAGATTAGATTCCAAGTATTAAATGTACCTTCTGATACTGACTTTTGTTGTAACCTTGATCATGTTTTATTTATTGATTTCAAGTTATAGAGAGGCATTTCAGAACAAAATACCCATTAAAAAGAGAAACTAAATAATGAATAGATCATACAACTTTGTAATCATCCACCTTGTTTTCTAGTTAACAGTATTATGTGCAGTTACACTTAATTCACATATTTTAGATGTATTTCTTAAAATCTTGCTCATTTCTATGAGTTAGATGCCCATATAAGACTTTAAGAAAACCTGATGATCTCATAACAGAAGTAGTAAACTATTATCTCTTTTGTTAGACATTTGAGGAAATTTCTGAGTTTGATAACCATCAGAGTTATATAAAACATAATCTGATAATCAGTTCATCGAATCATCCCTTGCCTACTAAGAGGTGGAAATCAATCTGAAAAGACTACGGGGAAGATTAGAAAGAACATGTAGTTCACAGTTTACTTAAGAATGCAGATCACACTATTTTCTCTGAGTTGATATTAGAAAATTATGTTTATGTTTTCATTTAAAAGTTTCAAATCCCAGATGTCTCATACAAAGACCAGCCGCAATTTTTAGGAAGAGAGCAATTTAAAATGCAAACTGTTCTTAAAACACCTTTTAAAACTGACATCTGTCATGAATACATACTTTCCAACCAAAAACAATAAGAAGTAGATGCACTTGAAAAAAATTCTGCTAAAAGAAAAGTGAGTAGTAATCAAGCACCTCATTTTTTCATTAAATGAAATGAAACTAGACTTTCTGTCATGTGCTAATAAAGTCAGAAAACCCTCAAAGATACAAATTACCCGTTCAATGGCTTTTCATTAAAAGGAACCTACAGAAGTAGGATCAATTTACAGGTTATGGCCAAAACCTTATCGTTTATTATGAAAGGAGGTTTTAAGCAGTATGATTTAAAATTCAGTCAGCCAGAAGAAATGCACTACACATTGAAGCTATGTGCAATGTTGATAATTACACACCTGTTGCCATGGTAATTGTGGAGACTCCAGTGGATATAATTAAAATTCTAAACCAATAAAATCACCTTACCAAAGCTTGGTAACTTTAATGAACTCAAAATTTAGGGAAAACTTTTTCAGATTATTTTAACAATAACTGATGAAACAAGGAATATTAAGACTAGAAGAACCTATAGATAGTAAAATGTCTTCCTCCTACTATTCACTCCCTCTTTCTCATCACACACACACACACACAAGTGTGCATGTGTACATGCACAATTGCCAGGCAGGTCTAAGTTTTTTCAATTTTTTTTTTGCTTCAATATTCTGAAAGTGACTATATTAATTCTGTTATCATATTTCAACAGATGGTGACAATATATAATTAGATTTCACAGGCTTTGCCCACTGAGGTTAATTTCTATAGGTTCCTCCACCATTTAACCATTTAGATTGTTTGCAAACCCTACTTAATAAAGAGTAAAGACATCTGCAGCATGCTGTGCTCATTCACGCAAAAATACTGCCAGTTTTTTTTAAGCCATACAAGGTACTTCCATGAGCCTGTCCAAGAACACACCGTGAAGAAAAGGTTTGTGTATTTTCATTTCAAACAGTGACCAAAGGTTTGGAAGACTTTTACTGCCCTCAATACTGTGCAGAGTGACTGCACACTTGGGTCAGAATTTTGTGCCCTTGGTCATCCAATCAGTTGAGGACTCAGATTAGGACTGTCAAATTGTGTCAGGACTTTGCAGTGAGGGCTCACTAGAGTGCTTTTAATCCTCTAAGGTTTTCTCAAATGTCACCGCCATCTGGAGGAGAAGGAGCTTCCCTGCTGAGCTCCACTGACCACAAATTACCTTCTAAAGAGGAAGACAACAATAGAAAGCAGTTAATAAATATTTGATTTTTTTCCAGTAAAGGAAGATTAAATAAAAACCCTACCTTTCCATCTTAATTTAGAATTAAACGTTTTATATGCTATACAAAAATGACAAGATAATGCCTGTTTTGCATTTAATTTAAGGGCAATTGCAAACATTATAAAATTTCAGCCAACAGTGAAAGGACATCTGAGTCACTGCTTATGCAGGGTTCACTTTTCTTTGCAATTGTTTCTGGTTTTATAATAATTGATCATTTTATCCTATGCTACGTAAGTATACATCATTCTGGGGTTCTTCTCTTTCCAAATTTAAATATTCAGTGTTATCAAAATGTTAGTAACTGGGATTAGAATAACCTAAAGTTCACTGTAATGATTCTTCAGAATCTCTACTCCAAGTTTTAAAAAGAAATCTGGCTCAAGTTTCCTCATTTAAGGATATGACTATAATCCTTTTCTCTAAGGAAAGTCATTTCCTTGTCTGGCACCAAAAAAAAAGTCTAGAAACCAGCAGCATCACCTTCTTTAAGGGACAAAATCTGGAGTGGAATTCAAGATCCATAAGTTCCTTATGTGCTTACCTGGACCGCCCAGGGGCATGAAAAAATCCTCATCCTAGTGTTGTAAAATATTTTGTATAAAGTGTTGTAAATGATGCATATGCCTGTTTTTCATAAAAATGCTGCTTTTTAAAAATAAGTGTTCTGCATTATATTTGCATTGGCTCCTATCTTTGTGGTTATGCAATCCACAAAGAATTTTTATAACATGTCTGGATATAGTAAAAGGATTTCTTACATCATTATCGAAATTAAGCTTCATAGTATTGTCATTATACTTCCTTTTTAAAGGTTGTCTTTTGGGGGCTGGGATGTAGCTCGGTGGTACAGCGCTTGCCTAGCATGCATGAGGCCCTGGGTTCGATCCCAGCACCAAAAAAGAAAAGACAAAAAAAAAAAAAAAACCTCTCCCCAAAGGTTGTCTTTTGAAAGTATCTTCTTTAAGTGAAAAACTAAATACTTAAGTTAGGTTCAGATTCCACAATTTTCATCATATATATTTTTAAAATAGGATCCTACTCTTACAAAACTTCTAAGAAGGTTAATAGTTTATCATCAGCAAGTGTCAGAAACATTCTCTGTCAGAAACATTTAATTTCACATCTACTATGAATATAGTAGTATTATGATAAATTGATTCATTGAATCAGATCTTTCTTAAAAAGCAAAACATCCAAAGTCTTCTATGAAACTTAATATTCCTTGAGAACCAGCAAATTTCAAAGTCCAAGTTAGTATTTCTTTTTTATCAGCCAAAGTTTTACATGACGTATATGGTGTTTAACCTATGTATATGTACAAAATCTTGGTATTAATATGTATTGTGCATTAAAAAGTTCCTCTGATATTTAGTTTGTATTAATTTGTATGTAAAGAATATTTTAAAATATTCAAATACTTCAAAAACATCAGAGAAATTATACCAAAATTTCAGTTAAAACATGAATATGAAATACAGGAATTGTATCTGTTAGTAAGAAAAAACTAACATGTGAGGAGAGGCTTTTATTCTGTATGATCAGCAGGCATGACAGGTTCCAGGGATGTATTATGTGATAAGCTATGGTGATGATTTTAAGTTCAGTAAGTGACACTTTACTTCTATAAAGTATGAGTACAATCCTGAAAATGCTAAGAGAAAAATGACTGTACAAAAGAAAAGTCGCATACACAGAGGCAAACAGCTTGAGCATAAACTGAGATTCTGTTCAACAAGCAACAGATGCAATGTCATTCTCACTCTAGAAGAGAAACTCAAATCTCTACATTATAAAAAAAAAAAAAAAGAAAGAAGGAACAACCCAGGAATAAGGTTGTTACCTGCCAGTCATAAATGAATGCTGAGACAGAAGCTAAGCAAAGCTATCAAGAGCCCCCATCAGGAAGACAACCATAAAAACACAAACTGTGCTATCATATATGGAACTCTGTTGACAGAGATGATCATAAACAAACCCAGCTGCTTAAGTGGGAGTACTTTTCAGCACCTCATTAAAGCACTATTGTTTATGTGACGTGATAGGTACTCACAGACTCATGACTAATTCGCCCTAAAATACCATAATGTCAAAACCGCATGTCATAAACCAGCAATGTTTATGCCACTTAAGAAACAGACTACACTAAACCTCAAAAACAAATAAGTACAATGAGGTTGTGTGTTCAAGATCTACTATAAACAACTGCCTCTGTTGTGCTAGTGTTTTCCAAATATTTCTTTAGCAGTGTTAAGAGTTATTGAATAGGAAATCTATCAGAAAAAAAAAATAAGCATTTGCTTTTTTATTGCATTTACAAATAAAAAATTAAAATGACGTGAATAGCTGAAGAGTAAAACTTAAGGAGTATTTCTGTAGTAACTAAACAACTATTAATAGCGCCTACTTTTTCATTTAGAAAAACATTAAATATTTGCATAACAATGGTATAATACTGTCAATCATTTTGTTTTCTGGAAGATAAGAGAAGACTGTAACATAGAGTATTCTGTACCACAAGCAGGAGCAGCTGCTCCATCGACAGATGAGGTTCCTATGGATGACCCACAGTGACACACTGACGACACATTGATGATGCATTATATCTCACACATGAACTAGGAAGGCAGACATTTTATAGATTCCACTGAAAACTAGCATCTAACTTACACATGCGTTTAAGAAAATCTACAGCTTTTAAAATACATTTTAGAGAATTTTAAAATTGGGTTGAAATGTATTAATACTTCATCATTAAAACAACAAGCAGGCAAGAAAAAAGCACAACCAGTGAGAAAATATTCTATCACCTATTTTTTTAGAAAACAATTCAGGATCAAAGCAAGCATTGCTCAGTCTTTACCAATTAAGCTATGTTACACACATTAAAGGTTAAATGAGCCAGGTCTTAAAATTCAGAGGGTTTACAATCCGAACAACAAATACACGATGTCAGACTCTTGCTCTTTATACCAACAGCTGTATGAAGTAGATCTCAGAAAACTAAAACTAAAAAAAAAACAAAAAACAAAAAACAAAAACCTCTCAATTTTTTCTTTTTTTAAAATTATTGTACTGGGGGTACATCGTGACATTTACAAAAGTTCTTACAACATGTCATAGCTGTGTTCACTCCCTCCATCATTCTCGTCTATCTCCCTTTCCAAATTCCTGGAATAGTTTCAGCAGTTCTCATTTTTCTATTTACATATATGAGTAAAACTCACTTCATTGCCATTTATTTTAAGTATTTAAAATATTTTAAATACACTAAATGCAAATACTAAAATGTGTTTCTCCACGGAGGTCATTATGTAGATTCATGGGTTGAGTGTAGCTCAAGTGGTAAGGGTGCCTGCTTTGCACTTGCTAGGCCATGAGTTCAAGCCCATATCAACAAAGAAGAAAAACATTGCAGGTTCATCAAAGAGAAGAATAGATATTATGTCATTAAGCTGTGTGGTAGCCAAATAGACCTACGTTTTTCTTTTGTAGAAGAGAAGGGAAAGGTGTTCAATACCATCCTAAGACACTTTAAGCAGATGTCTGTGCTGAGATGCTCCACTAGCCAAAACATCTTCACTAAACTCAATATATAGCCAACATTTCATTTTCCATCTGTACATATTCAAATATAAAACTTCTTGTTTTAGGGGGCGGGAGCTATTTCTGTTGGCAGTACTAGGGTTTGAACTCAGAGCCTTACCCTTGGTAGGCAGGTGCTCTACCACTTGACCCACACTAGCCCTTTTTGCTTTAATTATTTTTTGATAGGACCTCAAATTTTTGCCTGATTCCAGCATTGGACCATGATCCCCTACGTATGTCTCCCACCTAGCAGGGATTACAGAGCTGATGGTTGAGATGGGGTCTTGTGAGTTTTTTTCCCAGATGGGTTTTTAGTCTTCTAATCTCTACCTTCTGAGTAGCTGGGATTAGAGGTGTGAGCCACCAGTCTTCAAACATAAAATTTCTAAGAGCATGGTTTCTAATCAGTACCCAAAGGCAACTTGGGGAATTTGCTGAGATTTTCATGATATGCTAAATTTTCTAGAGAAACACCATGATACTCACACTGACAACAAGCATAGGTACTTCACAGTTCAGTTCCAAGAGTTTTGATTGCTGGCTATTAGGCAAAATGGGAACTGCTGCACAATAATCAATGTATGGGAAATGAGGGTGGCAGGATCCAATGTTAATATGAGGTCAAAAGTTGGATAGTGCAAATAGGTATATACACATCCCCATTAGTAAGTAATAGCATTTAAGAATGAAACAAATTTAATATTTTCTTTTATAGTTATCATTTTATCAAATAGCTACTTAATGGATGAAAGCATAAATAATATTGTGATTGTCTGGATATAACCAACAAATAAGTTAACTGCTAGGTATTTTTGTTGGTGTGGTGACACCATGAAAATTTCTATGAAATTAAGAGCATTGGGGAACCTCTTATCCTCAGCTGATGTACATAGCAGAAATGTAATCACATTTCCAGATCAGCAAACTGGCTGTCCCTTGGCAATGACACTTGCTCCCCAATATCAATCCAAGCACTTCAAATGAGGTTGACCCTATCACTGATTTTACAAATGAGCAAACTTTTTGCAACTTTTGTTCGCTGTACTTTTGTCGGGGAAACTTATTTAGAAGCAGAAATTTGATTTAATTGGATCCCCAAAATGCAACAAGATATTTTGCTGGGACTGTTGGAAAACCAGCAGGAATTTATTTGTACAATACTTGAATCGGAGAAAAGGAGCTCCAGAGGTGCAGAAGATGTCTATGTAGGGACAGAGTGAAACCAGCATTGGTAGCTCAAGGCTAAAGCAGGAGATGAGTACTCCTAATGACAAGCAACCTTCTTATCCCAGTGAACCAAATCTTCAAAACAGCATGGCATGATATTCCTCCTCCAGTGTCCATCATAGTGACTGTCATTTAAAACCAGGCTACTCATAGTACTTGCCATGAAATAGCATCATCAGTATCATGGGACATTTGTTAGAAATGCAGACTCCTGGGTCCCATCCAATCATACTTTATCAGACTATGAATTTTAACTGGTAATTTCAATGCCTATTAAAGTTTGAAATTTTCAGGATCAGAAAAAACACTTTGTAAAGAAATGATTAAATCATAATGTCACCACTGGCTCTGTTTTAATGCACAGCCTCAATTTTCTTGATTGGATTACACCAATAGCACCTGTACGCATCTCTTTCAGAGACTTGTGCATGTTCAGAGCCAACATTCAAATTTGAATATTAGGAGTGTTTCTTTTTCTTCTGCTTTTCTAAAGCAAAGATCCATTCATGAAACAATGCTATTGCTTAAAATCTTTCAGTTGCTCCTCAGTGGCTTAGAGAATAAAGTCAAAGCTCATTAGTTTAGCATAAAAAGACCTCACTGTAGATCCTCTACAGCTCTGTTTTTTTTTTCACTGTAACTTTTGCACTTGTTGCACCTGCTATATTAGACAACTGGTAAGCTTGAGAAGAACACTCTGCTACATCTCTTTTTGCCAATATTTCTCTCCATCCCCGCCTTTCCTCACATCCTATCTGAGTTGTCTTACTTGTCCTAAAAGAATCAGAGTCTAGAAAAACAGCAAACAGCATGCATGACCTGGAGTTAAGCATAATGTTTCTGTACAGATCAATTATAAAAGGATAGCCCTTAAGAATTCTTCACGTTTGCTACTCATATTGAAATGAATTGATGGGCATTTCTCATTTTTATCTTATAAAAATAATGCCACATTATAACAATAATGTCACATTATAAACAAAAACAAAGAATGCAGTCTCAATAGTGAACCACAGTATTTGATAAGTGAGTAGCAAAGTTGGGATAGTATATGGCACTCAGAAAAGTCCTAAGATCCTGAGTTTGGATAGATGTGGGCTTGAAATATGCCCTTTCTGCCTAACAGATAAGCATCCATGGGAAACTAACTCTCAGTGTTCTGTGAAATGGCAATAACATCTTGATGACACATAAGTGCCAACTTCCTTCCTTTCAATTAATATTTCCATTTGGCTACTAATCTAATTTTCTAATTATTTCAAAAAATAATTGATATCCTCCAGCTGTATATTTGCTTCAGAATAATTCTGAAGAGCCTTTCATATCTCAATAAGTTTGGATTAAGACAACAACTCATAGGCAGGCATAGTTTTTCTCCTTCAGTGGATGTTGGGCAATGTCTGGAGACATTTTTGATTGACATAATTGTGATGCTTATGGTATCTAGCTAGTAGTGACTAGAGATGCTGCTGAAGATTCTAAATAAACTGCAAACTACTCACAACTAAGCACTCTCTGTTTCAAAATACCAATAGTGCCTGAATTAATAATTAATAATAATTAATAATTGGATGGTAAGAGCAAAATTTGTCTGCAGACATCTAGTTTGTTAGTATTTCTTTTTCACAAAGCTAGGTCTGTGAAGTTAGGAGAAACAGGATCAAGACAGTCACATAGAAATCAGAATTTGTACCAGACCATTATGGGCCAAAGTTACTTGGCTTCAAGTAACATTCATACAGAGTGATAGACTCTCCTCAGTATAAAGGGTTAAGTGTGCTATAGGATTCTGGCCATGCACACCCAGGCACTATGCCTGGGCAAAAATTCCTGAATCTTAATTCAGGCATGGAGACAAAGGGTCACAAATTTTCAAGGGCACATAGGAATTTGGACAAAAATACATCATTATTGACTAAGGAGACTAAAAGAGAGGTTCCGCTATTAATTTTTGTGTGCTACACAACACCTTCAATTCTGATAAGATCTTAGGGGATTCCATAATGATTGACATTTAAATTCCAATCTACCCTGTTAAGATGTGGACTTAAAATGAAATTAACGTGATTTAAAAGACAGATAGCAGTATGCTATTTCTTATAAAACTTGGTGAAATGCCATCCATAACAATTACACTTTCTATAATCAATACGATTGATGGATACCATAAATATAATCCCTCCCAAAATTAATGTGCATATATTTAAACAGCTCCTATTATTTGCTTGGCAAGATAGGCATAAGAGAAATTTTGACCAGGGTTCCTTGCCTTAACTTCTATTATAATGGAGGAAAAAAATATCTTTTGATTATAAAGAAAAGAAAGGAAGAGTTAAAGGAAAAATACTCTTCTAAGAAGGAAAGGGATTTGGGGAACCTGGAGCTCCCTGTATTGCCTTTAACCTATAGAGGCTAAAGATGATTATTATCATTAGAGGTTCTTTCATTTGGCTAAGTAGAGGTCAAGGCTGACCACTAAGAAAATATTTCAAATGATATATGGATACAATGTAGATTTAGCATGAGTCAAAACCAATGACCATCTCTTTCCAAACCTACAGCCATATGGGCAATTTATGTAAAGGAAATGACATGAAACTTCCCAGTTAGCATATGTAATGGGTCTTACCCAAAATAAGTAATGCTGTAATTTTGTTTGCCATTTTATCAGTTTAAATTGTTATGAAATACTGAAAATTTTAGATTTATTACCATTATTTTTTAATGAATGTCGATTAATTAGAACAGTAGCCTGTGCAATCTACTTCACCAACCAAAGATTTGGCACACAATGCTAAACAGATGCTATAGACACAGCTATAGCAT
This sequence comes from Castor canadensis, assembly GCF_047511655.1. Classification (NCBI taxonomy): domain Eukaryota; kingdom Metazoa; phylum Chordata; class Mammalia; order Rodentia; family Castoridae; genus Castor; species Castor canadensis. The sequence goes on from NC_133394.1 coordinate 139,983,252, forward strand.
TCCTGGTCAAACAGCCAAAGCAATCTAAGTCAGCATACAATCTCTAGTGTGTCCCTTCACACTTAGGTTTGTTGTAGCCACTATTCACAAGAGCCAAGTCAGTGTAGGTGCCTGTTAGCATGAATGAATAAAGAATATGTGGTGTGTACACACAATGGACTTGTACTCAGCTATAAAGAAAACCAAATTATGACATTTGCAGGAAAATGGCTGGAGCTGGAGATCATCATATGAAGCAAAATAAGTCAGACTGAAACACACACATATAACATTTTCTCTCAGTGTGAAATTTAGATTTAAAAAAATTGACATGAAAGTAGAAGGTGGACTATTTGGGAAAAGGGAAGCGAACCAGTGTGAAGGGAGGGAGTAGAGAGAATAGGAAAGGGTAATAGGAGGGTGAATATTACCAAAGTATGTTATGTGCTAACATGAAAATGAGGCCCTTTATTTTGTATTATTAATATGCTCTAATTGAAATGAATGAAAAAATTAATTAAATTATCAAACAAAAATATCCTAGAAAAAAAAGACACAATGGGATGAAACTTAAGAATAAACACTATTATCCAAATACGTGATGAATTATTAGTAATGATAAATTATATGCTTTTATAAAATTTATGCCCCAATCTGCTTATTAATACCAAGAAATACACCAACTGAATTCAGCCCACTGAACTGAACACAAAATGTGTCGTATGGCTTTTCTAACCTAATACCACTGTTAATAAATCTGCCTCAGATTTTGACTCTCAGAAACAAAAAAATTCTAAGAAACCATCTGGACAAAAATTCAAAGTTAAACAAAAATTCTAACATCCCTACTTGACAAATATTAACAAAAACAGAATAAAAATCAGTACAATCATAATGATGAAAAAACTAGGAATACAAAGCACAGACCACAGAACTTCCTTTATAAAGAAAGAAGATAAAAAAATCTCAGGTACTTAATATGGGCATGCAGTATAGGTAATTAATAGCATTAATATAATGCTAATCAATCTAATTAATCTAAAAATATTTCTGTCAATAAAAAGCTGACTGACTTTTTGGTTGATGTTATTATTTTTCAGCCTCACACAATTTTAGAAGGGTTGGATATTTTCTATAAAGCAGAGGACTTAAGACTTTCCCTTGAAGAGTTATGTCTCCTCCCAAATGATTCCACTCAGTGTATTCCACTAGATGAGCTTGCTCATGGACTGTCTACTCATTCCTGTCTGCTCTAGGTTTATGAATAAATAAGGAATGACACATGCCTACAGGAAATTTTCTTCTACTCTTTGAAACCCAGTCTATTAAAATGAATATGGAAATGTGTTTAGGAAACACCAAAAGTTACAGAACACAAAATAATAGAAGTGGTTCTGTTAGTTAATGACTGGTTAACTGTATGAGGAAAAACTTACTCTGCTCCAAACACTGAGTCAATCTAAGCTCATTCAATTTTTCTTACACAACAAAAGATGCATTTTCATGGGTATTGAAGGGAAAGCAATTACCTTGCCTACCCTCTGCTAACTTCTTGCTCTTTATTTCAATATATTTTCATACCAATTTACAAAAAGCAAGACCCTCACCAGTGAGAGTCGTCTGGACCATCTGTCCTTAAGGCCCCTATACGGATTACAATCTTGGTCCATCCCAAGGTATCTATATCTCTTTCCACCTTGAAGTATGTGCTCATATCTCAAATTCAACTCAGACTTCTCTAATCACTGTCCTTGCTATTGAAGTAAGCTACCCTAACATCTTCCGTGTTCTTCCTTTTTTTTTCTTCAAACAACTACCATGTTCTAATACGGTATACAATTTACTTATTAGCTACATTATTGGGTTTTTTTGTCTATCTCCACTGTCTATAGGTTAAAGTCTATGGTGGCATGCATTTTTTAATTTTTTTGTTGTTCATTAATATATCAAGAGCACCCAGAAGAGAATTAGCATTATCAGATTTAAAATTATATTTATTTCATGGATAAACATCATGCAGTTGCTTCTTTGATTTAAAAGTGATTACCACAGATAAATAAAGAACCATAGCACACTTGAATATGTCTAGGGGTGCTTTGTTTATGTGGTTGTCATTTCCTCCTGTCCTTCCAAGATTGGAAACATATGAAAAACTGAAAGTAGCAAGGGAGGGACAAAGAAAAGATAAAGCAAAAAATTAAAGTTCTGGAAAAGCTAAGCTTGGTGGTCACACTATTCAGAACATGGAGAGGATTATGGTTATGAGCTATGAACAACTTACTAATAAAGATAATTTTAATGACTCTTAGATTACTTTGATGTGCAAGACACAATAACAAGGGACCCTAGACATATAATGAGTGTTATTTCTGAACCTTGGTTGCGTTTTTTTTCACTGATTTCCAGTTTTTTTAAATGAATTAGTATTTTCATGATAGAAATCTAAGAGACTGGCAGGGTATAGGAATCCTTTTAAAATCACAGGACAGTCTGCATTACAATTTTATCTTGTTACTACTTTCAAAACAGTCTATACTTCAGCCATACCTAAACCCTTGTGGCGCATAAACCTTGTGGTGCATAAAAGGGGCAGTATCCTTTCATGAAATTTAGTTTTGCACTTGCTGTTTTCCTTTTGAAAATGCCCTTCACCTCAAAGTACATATGAAAACCACATGAAAATTCATTTTCTAAGATTCTCTCCAACCATTTCCTCTAAAATTACTCCAGACAAGAATTAAGAGTATACAATTTTGCTGCTGAACTCTTTGCTACCATGCTTGCCTTAATATTAAATTTTGAGCCATTAGAAAGCACAGAGTGTGCTCAATTATTTTTTGTACTCCTGGCAATATCTTCTGTCAAATAATAGCTTTAAAAATGCTGTTTAATATGAAAGCAAGTAAACTCTTAAGAAATTGTAACTCCCTTGTCCAAAAAATTATAGTGAGATTCAGCTAAATTACCATGTTAAAGGCTTGGTTATCATCTTTTCAATATTAGAAAAATTTGCAATCCATACGGAATATACTGGATGTTATTTTGTCAAAATACTCAATTAACCACAACACATAGTCTATTTATTGACCAAGGGAACAGTAGATGGTTGGTATTTGTCTCATAAAAAAGGATTGTATAAAATAATAGAGAAACCTTTCCCTGCTGTCTTCAAACAATGCATTCTTTTTCTTTTTTTCCTGTAAAACATTCAGACAGTGGGCTCAAGAGCCCAATTTTCCTGAACATATGTAGCCATTATCCCAAAATAAGCATCATGTATGGGTAAGGAAATACCACGAATTTACCTTGATGTAGGGCTCCTTGCCTATTTCTATTATTTAAAAGGAGACTCCATGGGAGGATGATATGTAAATCATATTAACATAGACCTTTCATATTCCTGACTAAATGTGATGCTGAGAATATCCTGCTCCAAAGCTGACATCAAAGAGTCATGCTCTGAATCTTTTTAGGGACAGACCCCAGCACTAGCTTGATTCACTCTAACATTATTGTGGAAATAATTTTTATCCTTAAAAAGGGAATCACTGTGACCAATAAGACACTAGAGTAAAACTGTCAATTGTAGGGTGGATAGCACTTACCTCTGTCCCTTCAGCGGTAGATATTTAAAAATACTTTTGTCCTCTGTAATTCTAACAAAAGGGAAGAGAAATCCTTACAAGCAATCCTGTCAAGATGTGATGATTTGAATGAGAACAATTTAAAAATGTATGAGAAACTGAAAGTGAATCATTTAAGCACAACCAAAAAAATTCTTACTTGTGAGTGATATCCTTGAAAAATTACCCAATTATTTATTCAAATTGAGCATCCCTTTTCAAATGAGTGACATTTGGCAGGGTTTCTTCTTTTTCCCTTGGATTTACAACTAATTTATTGAGCAGATTTCAAGCAATTGTTCTGAATTTAGGGTTTTATTACACTGAAAAAATCTGGCATATTTAATAGTATCGTTTTTCATTTTAAAATCTGGCATATTTAATAGTATTATTTTTTCTTATAAAATATAAAATCTACTGGTTCTTCTAAAGTTTTTTTGGTTCTTAACTCAAAAGAAGGCAAAATGAAAAGGTCAAAGATTGATCAGTTGCGAAAAGAATATTAAAGTTATTCGCTGCCTGTCAAGATGAATCTCTTCGCTGCTTATCCACTCAGGTACATTTAAGCCTGAAAATATTTAAAGATCGAATTCAAGCTTGGTTTATTTGGAAGTGTCATGATCATTGCTTAGCACTGAGCTCCAGAAAGACAACTGAATTAAATGTTAAGTTTCTAAGTCCCAGACTGACTCTGCTAAATGATTTAATATCATAGCTGCTGATTTAATATCTTAGGTGTTCGTTACCTAATCTGTTCTTTGCTTGCAAATGAAAATAGTAAATACTTCCTATTGCAATAGTTTATTGAAAGAATTCTGACCACATATTTTGAGAACTCTTATGAAAGAAATAGGAAGCAATTAGATTTCTTTAAAAGGAGGAGGATGCAAATGTTCTTAACTGATTTCTTGAAGCCAACAAACAAAAGTTTCATCAAGAACTAAAATTTTTGAGAAATTATGTAGCAGTCCACATGGTACCAACATCTGCAACTCTGTTGACCAAATGACCACAATAATGACCAGGCAGAAGGGTAAGTAGTAGAAAGGCTAATAGGTCTGCAGGCAGCTGTTTCATGAGTGGAACATGTCAAAATTATTCCTCAGTTGTGTTTATGACTTCCCTATAGAAATCTGCATCTCCATATTTTAAAGGAGAAACTATATTCAGCTCATTAGGCAAAGGGAAAATCAACTTGGGAGGTGGATGTGGAAGACTTGTAGCTCAAGGCTAGCCCCAGCAAAAACTAGCAAGACCATCTCTAAAAAAGAAGCTGCATGTGGGACTTCACACCTGCAATTCCAGCTCTACAGGAAGCAGAGGTAGGAGGATCACAGTCTGAGGCCAGTCCCAAGCAAAAAATATTAGACCCTGTCTGAAAAATAACTAAACAAAAAGGGCTGGGAAACTAGTTTAAGTGGTAGAGCACCTGCCTAAAAAGCATGAGACTGATTCAAACCCTAGAACTACAAAAAAAAAAAAAAATTGCTGGAAAATTAAGCTAACTTGTTCTAGCAAAAGTGTGGGCTACAGAGACAACACAAGAACTATCTTATGCTGACAAAGATACCTGAGCTATGTGCAAACTTCAATGTTACCATGGGATGAGGAGTTTTCGGCTGAGTTTTATATATATATATGTCATGAAACTTCTTATTCTAGATGCATCAAAAAGGACATGTTGGACAACTAAACTCAGTTTTTTCTTTGTACATCTATCTATATAGAGCATGCAATGTATACATTACATGTTCTAATAGCATGCTTTATGCAGAACAGTGTTGATCTTACCTTGAAGGTTCTAAGCAAGGAAGTTACACAAGGCTATATAAGGCTTTGCACTTTCTAGTCTGCCTACCTTGAATGTTTCTTCCCCTACTCAAGGACTTTCTCTTCTCAAATGTCAGTTCTTCAAAAGTCCCTTCCCTATCTATCCAATCCAAAATAGCACCTTCAATGATTACTTTCTCTCTTCCTTGCTTTATTTTTCTTCAGGGGACTTACTGCCTAACATAGCATATTATATTGGTTTGTATTTTACTATCTTTTCTATCTCCAAAATATCAGGATGATTGACTTTGTATATTTTGCATATAAAATTCCCAGCACCATTGGTCCTTAATATATAATAGGAAATGAATCAATACTGACATTAATGAATGCCTAAATTATAATAATTGGCAATATTGTGCCTCAAGGTGAGAAACACGACCTAATATATCTGCTAGAGCATGATTCAGCTCATAGTGGCTCAATGATGTGGAGGTGTGAAGTTGACAGGCAGATCTGACACTGAAAATGAGATGAATCAGCAGGGACAAGGAAGTTAAGAGCTCCTGGGACTACAGGAGGTAGAACATCAGGAAGAGCACAGTGTCCAAAGAGTGTGGGTAACAGACTTACTTCCATCCAACTATTATCTGTATGATTTTATAGAAGTAACCTAAGCAGTCTGAGCTTCAGATGCCTAAGCTGTAAAATGAGTAAAATTTCCTTTCCAAGTTACAAGTGTAACTGGCTCAGAAACTACAGATTTAAATTATAGATCTAAAATGATTTTATTTGAAATGTTTTTAGCGCTTCATAAATAGTTGTTATTTATTTGTCATATATTAGTAATGTCATCACTACTATGGACTAGTAGTCCTAAAACAGCAATATTTCTTTGACTTTTCCATCTGCCAGAATCATTCAGTTTAAATATTTGCATTAATTATATTTTGAGACTAGAAGTCCTTGGATGGTTTGTACCTCCCTGACATACTTAGCCAAAATGTAATGCAATTCTAACCTAAGATTTGGTGACCCAGTGTTGATTTTTTTATTCCTGCACTATATTGTGCTCCAGCTTAAAAAGGTTGTGAGGTGAGAGGACCCATAGGATTACCTATTCATATTTTCAAACTTATACATAGCACATACTCAATAAACATATATTCTTTAATCCCTTAATCTTATTTCTTCAACTCCCAACCACCATGAATATTTGAATGCAATCCAATCACTGCTAATAATTAAAACAGAACATTTAGCATCAGAAGAATGTGATTAGATATTATTTTCTACTTGTCCCCAAATGATATCTTTCCAGTGTTTAACCCTTCCTAACTAGTTTCTGAGACATATTGCTCCTGGGTGCTTTCTATTTTTCTTCATTGTGGATTTCTTGATCTTTGTTTCTCTAAACGTAAATAGTACCTAAAAATGGAGCATTAAGTTCATGCTCCTTAGTCACTCCGTTGGAAGTTTTATGCTAATTTGTAACTTAATAGTATTATTTCTTCTGTAACTAACACTTACTGTTATACATCCAGTCTTGTCCTCTCTCTCTACATTTTCAGAACTTCTTTTTTTTTCAGAACCACTGTTGGATACCCAAAAATAAATATTTAAGCATTATTAATGGACTAAGTGAAATTAAATTTCACATTTCCCATCTTAAAATATGATGCTCTTATTTCTATTACTTGAACCTGAATTCTCCTCACTCATAATCAAACTTAGTGGCTATCATCAATTACTGAATTCCCTCTCCCTTGTTTCCACACACAATTATTAGCTAAATCCATTAAGCCTTTTCCATTCAGATTGTGTATGTGCTCTCTTTTCTCTATTTTCACTACCACGGCTCTAAACCTGGATTATAACAATAACTTAAATTTTTTTTTCAAATTTTATCTAAAGAGAAAATACAGATATGTATTCTCATGAAGGTCAATGCCACTCTCAAACAGGTTCTTGGGGGCACAAAAGAGATAGTTATTACCAAGGTTCACGACTCTCCAAAGTTCAACTCACTTGAACATAATCTTTTCCTCCAGTGCTTAACTTCTCTAGAAACACAGAATTATCTTTAACTCAATTTTTCACCCTAGAAGTGGGAGATAATTGCAAAGTATCATCAGATGTACAGGCATAGAGCAAACCTACAATATGCAAATGACTGAGTTTTCTCATTGTTTCATCAACCAATCAAAATGAGCTTAGAAAAATATCTGACTATTCATTTCAAAACTACAACTAATTGGGACAATTGGCACTAGCCTTTGGAGTATCTATTTCTTGTTATATATTAGGCAATATTTCAAAGTAAATCCAGCTGACTAAATATTTTAACTAGTTCCTTATAAAGTTTTTTCCTAAATCTAGTCCTTATGTTTTCTTTTAAATGATTGCTACCTATACAAATGCAATAAAAACAATGCAATGTCAGGTACTCAACTTATATTATTTCATAAACAAACCTAAAAACAAAGTCTCTGTGGCTCCAAGAACCAAATGCTGAAAAGTCAATTTCTTGGCAAATTGCATTGACCAAAACATCTTTCCTTTTTATGTGGCAAAAGGCAACAGAAAAATATCTGTCAGTTAACAGGTTTTAAGAACAAGCTAAACTCCTGGTTCAGAGTAACACAGAACAATGTAAGCAAGAATATTTCTCAGTTGGTATAGCGTGACTGGCAATGCAAATTGCAGGGTATTCCAAAGTCAATCTGCTCTCGATGGGAGGAGAGGAAGAGAAAATGTAAATGCATGTAATCACACAATGATGTTAAACAATAGTTAGAGAATGATTCTGGGGCATTTTTTGGATTCGCAGTAAGAATCTGAATTTTATCTCAAGGTTTGTTTTGCCCCAAGAAACTCTGATTATTTAAAAATAGAGTGCATAGCCAAGTTCTCAGCTCACATAATAAAGCATAAAAGGTTTTTCAGCCAATTACCAGGACATCAAAAATTTTCCCTCCCTGTGGAAGAATTTAACAGTACACTATAAAGCTTGTTGGCGTTTATGTTAAATATATAAGTATAAGGATATTCTCCTGTACATACTCTACTTTTTTGCTTTACAAAGTTATAATTCTACAGCACAGAAATAACTTACATTCTTTTGCAATTCCAAACTGCCACTTTTAAATGTATGAAATTTTCAAGAAAATTTGAAATCACCATATTTTAAGAAATATTCTGGGAAATATTATTTAATATCTTCTAAAAATACAAAAGAATATGTATACAAGACCTTGCTTTACACTAAGTTTTTCCTTTTCCACCCATAAACATTTCTCATGAAAAATCTAATTTCACTTTCCAGAATGATAGAATATGAATCCAGAAATCTCCACTATTCAATAAAAAGTTCATTAAAAGCAGTGACATATATTATCAAAATTGACTCTTCAGAACTATAGGAATTAACCAAGTGGTTACAACAATTTGAGTTGAACTTATTCAAGGAAAACAACTAAACTTTACAATAATCAGCAAACTGTTGTGTTTTAATTTGTCTATTACTGTTTTCTTTTCTTCAGATACAAGGTAGACTTGGAAGTTGGCAGCTACCCAATCCTGGTTGTTGTTAGCAACAGCAGTCCCCAAGGTCAGGAGCAAAACAAGCTTTTCAGCTCCCTCCATGTCTTTGAAACATTTCATTAGAGAGTCGTTCCATATAAATTAGTCATGAGAAAGATTAAAAACATCTATATTGGAAAGCAAAGAAGTAACACTATTTCTATAGGACACAATAGGACATGATCTTATATAGAGAAAATCCTCAAGAGCAACACACACACACACAAACACAGAGAGGGACACACACACAGTTACACATACATATACACAATTGAACCAATATATTTGTAAATTACATATCTGACATGAGATCCATGTCTACAATACATGAAGAGATCCCACAAATCAACAAAAAAGGCGAACAGTTCAAATGAAAACTACAGAAAATATTTTCATAGATATTTCATTAAAGAAATGAAAATAATCAATAAATACAAAACTGATGCTCAGAATCATCATTCATTGGGAAAATATAAATTAAAAACCACAATGACATACCATATTTTGCAATAAGAACAGATAATGAAAGTGTTTACAAGGATATGAACAAGTTCAAGGCTTATCACTAACTAATACAAAAGGAAAACACAATATATATACATAACGGAATAGTAACCATCAGCAAAAACTATATAACATACTGATACATAATATACCATGGAGAAACACTGACAATACACAAGAAAAAGAAGCTAGTCACAAAAGACCACATACTATAAGTTGCCATTGATATGAAGTAGCCAGGACTGACAAACGGGCGGAGACGGTTAGTGGTTACCAGGAGCATGGACACTGGAAGAATAAGATGTGACTTCTAGTGAGTCATCAGTTTCTCTGTTGGGATGATTAAAATGTTTTAAAATTAGACTGGCATGATGGCTTCAAAACTCCATGAGCATATTATGAGCACACAATATAAATATCTAAACCCATACTCTAAAAGACTGACTTGTATGGCATGTGAACTACTTTAGTAGTGGTCTTATTAAAAATCTAGTGATAGAAGAAAAAACTAATGAGCAAACTCATCAAAACTCCTTAGTAAACACTAGGAATCTCTCTGTATAGCTATCTCTATCTCTAACTAGCAAAAATGCGCTCCTTCTTATAATCATTTATGTTTTCTCTTCAAAAAATTAGAGAACAAGAGGGCAGAACAGGTACTGCTTAGAAGTTGGAGGAATGGGGGGGGGCAAGGGAGAGAGATGGCCCAAACAATGTATATACATATGAATAAATATAAAAAAAAAATAATAAAAAACCAAATTAGACATGGCAAAATGTGGGATATTAAAGATAAATTTGAAATACAAAAAAACCAAAAAAATTCCTTTGTATACTGCTTTGCAGGATTGTGGCTCAAGATCGGAGGAAAAAGATTTGCAAAACCCCATCTCAACCAGTGGCTGGCCACGGTGGCATGTGCCTATCATCCAAGTGATGACAGGAGGCCTAAAATAGGAGGATCACAGTCCAAGCCACCTGAGCCAATAGCAAGATCCCATCTCCAAAATAACTTTACAAAAAGGGCTGGAGGAGTGTCTCAAGTGGTATAGTGCATGCCTAACAAGTGTGAATTCCCAAGTTCAAATCCCAGTACTGCCAAAAATAAATACACAAATTAATTAATAAATCCTTAGATTAGTGACTGTCATCATAGTATTCAATGGGGCATTACTTATGTCTAATTGTCTAGTTGTAATTACTATTTGACAATATACTTATTGAAATAGATTTTAAATTGTAAAAACAAAGTATTTACAAAGTATTTAATTTCTGATTTTCAGAATGAATGCAAATAATCTTACCTGCTGATTCGCTATTTTACTCATGAAATAGATAATTATGCTTTTGTAAATGAACAGCACTTTATAGTGACAATTGTAAAACTGCACTCTATTAGTTTTATTGCTAGAAAATGCTATTTTCTAACATAATTTTCTTTTCTTTCCCGAGATACATTTTTCTTGTTGTCGTCCTAACTTTAATTCTCTGTAATGTGAATGAATGTCTTTCTTATGTGAATGTATAGAAACCCATACTGAGAAAATTACCCATAAAAAAATGCCGTCAGGTGTAGTAGTTGGCACCTGTAGTCCCCAGTACTCATAAACTTGAAGTGGCAGAATTTCTTAAGTCAGTAGCTCAAGAGCACAAAATATTTTTCTGTATTATATATAATGTCCTGCATGATTATTTTTTGAAGAAAACAGATTTTCTAAATCAAAGTCTCAAAACAAAGTGTGAGAAATTACAGTGAGTTTATACTAGTAAAATAAATAACCATCTTGTAAGATTATATAATTATTATGTACCTTACCTTTCATGCTTTCTAAAGACTTTAAAGCTACTAATTACTGATTCCTTGCAAACCTCCTGTGAATCAGCAAGCTACTATTCTCCCTGCCTTTTGGAATAGGAATCAAATAAAAAAATAACTTGTCAAAATCCAAAACTGATCCAATATTGTAAATATTCATACTTCATAAACATACTAATCTAACACTAACTGCATTACAATTACCAAATGCAATGTTTTCACTATATGCTTTACAAAATTGCATTTTAGAGTTTGGGTAACATTTGGAGCGCTCTATGTAATAGATTGGTTTAGAACAGTCTGACTTAAGCTGTGCTGTACTATCTCTGGAATAATGATTTATTCTAAACTTCTTGAAAAGAAAAGTCCATATACCAGTTAATGGTGACAAAAGAACCACAGAATAAATGGCTGCTCAGCTAAATTTGTATGGCTAGTACTTAGATGGTTCTAGTAACAGAAGTATGAAATGAGCAAGTTTGTAGAGCAGAGCTATTGTGCAAGATTTAAATAAAGGGTGGACAGCAAAAACCTGAGTAGTAAGGGAAAGAGGCAATGAAACAAAATCGTGATAGTTATTTTAATGGTCAACTTGATTGTATTAAGAAGTGTTTAGGAGATTAGTAAAGCATAGCTCTGGGAGTGTCTGCAAGGTTGCTTCCAGAGGGGCTTAACTAAGAGAGGAAGACCAGCCCTGAATGTGGGTGGCAACATCCCACTGGCTGGGAATAAAGAGAAAAGGAGAAAGCCTGCCAAGTCTGACAGTGCAGTCATCTCTCTCTCTCTCTCTCTCTCCCTCTCTCTCTCTCTCTCTCTCTCTCTCTCCCTCTCTCTCTCTCTCTCTCTCTCTCTCCTCTCTCCCTCTCTCTCTCTCTCTCTCTCCCTCTCTCTCTCTCTCTCTCCCTCTCTCTCTCTCTCTCTCTGGCTTTCAGCTTCCTGTCCTCTGTGAAAAGTCTGGCTAACACAGAAATGATAAACTCAGGGTTGCAATGAACAGTGTAAAGCCATGAACAGTGAAGAAGACCAGAAAATGAATGAAAGCATACCAGAAAAGCAACCCATGTCATTTCTCGGGATGTTTTAACATTCAATGAAAATTAGCATAATCAGTCAGTGGGGGTGAGTATGGCCCCTATTATTCACATGAAAATTATTCATACCTACCTGTTTATCATCCTTAGTGTCCATGAAAATATCATGTTATTCTAGTTTGTTGTTTGGGGGATTATTTTGTGGTACTGAGGCTTGAACTCAGAGCCTACACCTTGAGCCACTCCACCAGCCCTTTTTTGTGATGGGTTTTTTCGAGATAGGGTCTCTAGAACTATTTGCCTGGGCTGGCATCAAACTGTGATCCTCCTGATCTCTGACTCTTGAGCGAGTCACTTGCACCCTGCACAAACATTACTTTGTACATATATGATCAATTCAGCTTAGACTGTTTCAGAACTAGGCAGGCATTTGCTGGGATTCCAAGCCTGACTTTGGGAGGTATGAGCAAAATCCATTTACAATCTAAATATATGCTTAATTAGTAACTTAGATAGATTCTACTCACATAGTTTTACCACTGTGCTAGCAGTGACTACAAGTGTATACCATTAATCCTTGACACAAAGGTGACCTCTGTTGTGAAGCCGTCTAGGCAGTACAAGCTGCTGTTTCTCGTCTATAATAGACATTCTTTATAAGCATTTCCATTACAGCAATTCTCTTTAATAAAAATTCAATAGGATTTTATTTACAATTACAGAAAATTATAATTATTCCAGCAAGGTCACATATCATACTTTAAATATGATTTCATATCATCATTTATTATCATTTTCTTAATAATTTTATTATAATTTTTATATGTTTGCCTCCTTGATGTACTATAAATTTCTTTAAGAAATAATCTCTGTCTCTTCTTCCTTGTATTTCCTTTCCTAACATGGTGCTCACTGTAATAGTTCAGGCACAGTTAACACCCACTTAAATTTGTTGAATGAAGGAATGGATGAGTGAATATCTCCAGACTTAATCACTTGCATAAATGCTAAGCTACCTTCTGCCTACTTGGCCCCTCCAGCGTAATATACTTGGAAATCAGCCTGCCTTATTTCCCATATTCTTCCAGAGCTTGGTTTAGTAACATTACCAGGAATCAATCAGTCCCTCTGTCTTTCTACTTGTCTCTCCTCTGATTTTCTCTTTTCTCCTTTTTTCCCATGTACACATGTACACACACACACACACACATACACACCCACGCGCACACACACACACACACGCACCATACTTCTTCCTGGAGCTCTCTTATTTTCAGTTCAGTAAAGAACCAGTTCAGTCATTTCTCCATGACAGCACCACCTCCACTAGGACACAGTCCACACTTGGACTGCATTTACTGTTGAAGTTTGAATCCCTAGAGACCTTAGCTTTCTTTGACTCCACATTGTCTAGTGGAATGCCTAGTATATAACTGAACTCTAATAATCATTTATTAGATTTGTTTTCTTAAAAGTCCTACAAAACCAAGCTTAATTCTTCAATATGACTTGTAAACATCTTGCTATTTCATTTTTACTGCAAAAATAAACTGACAATTAGAGCTAAGGATAAAGAAGAGAGAAACCACAGGCAGAATGTAGTATATTAGCAGTTTTGAGCATCACAGCAGATTTTAAGAGTTTGCTATTTTTTTACATTTTTAACTTCAAAATTAACTATTTGCTTAATATTAACATATTAAAGGTAGACTCCTTCCTTCTCTTTACCTGAAGAATTATTGTACTTGTAAGGAAAGAGAAATCATTTGAGAATTCAGACCACTGGGCTCGAGTTCAAGTATTGTCAATGTATTGTTAGTAGGATTCATCACATTACTTTACTTGTGTGGATAATGTCTCATTTACAAAAGGAATTATTGGATTATGTGGCATTCAAATTTTATGTACAAGATGAATCCAGATTTCTACTAAAAGTATTCAAAGAAGTGAAAATGACATTTCCACTCAAACAATAGCACCCTTCTTTCTCCTGGAAATCTCTGGGGGTAGTTCCAGAGGGTTCTCTGGAACACATTTTGATGAGCACTGCATACTACAGATTCCTAATGGCTCCCATCGTACAAGAACTTGATGTGTGATATCCTCTGAAAGTCAAAAGCATCATGGTGCACACAGTCATTGAGATTGCTCATTTTGATATGTGGCCGGATCACAATTCAACAGTCCAAATTTAGAAACACCTTTTCAGGCCATGTCACTCATTTAAAAATTTCAACACATTAAACTGCTAACATAGGTTCTGCTTTGAGAAAAATCAGAGTGCCATAATTCAAATGAGGATCACCCTAAGTAAGTGGGGCAGGTAGTGAAAGGCACTATGTAGCTTCAAGTATTTTTTTTAAAGATTTTGATACAGGACAAGTGAAAGTTATATTTGGCACACGTATCACTTAAATTTTGATTATACTTTTCATTTTATCACTTAAACATAAAGATTTTGCCTATTTTCTACTAAAATGAAAGAAGCTGACCTTAATATTAAATCTCTTAAGCAAATCCCTTCCCTATAAGCAATTAACCTAGTAATTACAAACAATGCTTGCTAAATCATTAACAGAAGAAATTAAAGCAGGTATTCAAGATTATTTCTCATCTTACACTTAGCAAATAAAAGCAAAAAGACTGCATTTATTCATTTTTATAAATATATTTTTTCAGAATTTTGGTATATTTATTTACAGGATTTCCCCCAGCCATGCAAAGGGTATTACATGACCAAACTCATTTATACAGGATTATGAAGTTTCATTTTATAACAAAAGTAAATTAGCTTCCTAGAAAGTAAACAAGTGGTAAGAGGGAAAAAGGTATCATTCCCAATTAGCCAGACCTCTGCTGGTCCATGTTTAATGTCATAATGTAATAAAATAATCTGGCACACATTGCTGTTAGGAACGAGTTTCATTAGAAAAGCCAGGGAAAGGCTGCAGCTCTGCTTGTCCTCAGCATATAACTTGATAATGAAAGCCATATGCCTCAACTGATCTGGAAAGAATATGAATAATGGGAAGAGAAACAAAGAAACTAGCTTAGAAACCTGTTGTTTGGGATGGTATATTATACAACTCAATCAAAAATCGAGTTTCACTTTCTTAAAATGAAATTCAAATTTACTGGAAACATTTCTCATGTTACTTCCTAATAAAACGTTTATTAAGGCAGACATAATCAATGTTCACTGTCTCAATCCAAGAGCCTACGAGCCAACATCATTTAACTAGCATTCCTTCACCTCATAGAACATTAAACTCTATGACTTGGGGAGAATATAAAAAAGAAAAGAAGACATAGCGCAAAAGACAATTATCAATTTTTCTAAGTAGAGAGCCAGAACTCATTCACATACTTAAAAAAAAAAAACCTTCAGAATGCTTTCAACATGTCATACAAATAAGGGCAGAGAGAATAAAAACTGAGTAGATAATTCCAAGGAGACTTAGAATAAGAGTCACTTAGAGTTCATTGAGTCTTACCAAAAGAGGTTAGATTTAAGCCAGGTTTTAAAAGACAAGACAGAGCATAATGCCTGAAAAGCAAAGGGGGGAAAAAAAGATAAAAGCATTCACAAGCAGTGAGATACAGAGAACGAAAAACTCAAAGTTGTAAATGAGTAAGGTGGATAGCTATGCTTTCTAGGACATAGAAATCCATACTGGAGTTGACAAAATTAATAAAATTTAGGACCTGGGACAGCCTTCACATGATGAAGATCAACTTGAAAAACAAGGACTAACTCATACATTCTTAGGTAGAGAGAAATGCCCTGAGGAGAAGAAAAACAACAAGAAAACGAGAAACACTACACAGTCTGTCTGGAAGGGGCTGTGTGACAATCAAACTAATCTAAGAGATGTTTAGGTAGACAGCTAATAACCCTCCTAACACAGAGAATCATTCCTAAAATGGAAATATCCTTGCCACTGTAAATGTCAGAATATGCAACTTTTTTTTCATGCTATTTATACTCTAGTTACTTTGCAAACAGATTTTTGAAGGGCACAGATAGAGTAAAATATAAAAGAGCATTAAAATAGTAAGTGAGAGTGAGCAAGCATATACCAGGAATGCTTAACTAAAAAAAGCCATTGCTATTTAACACAAAGCTGAGCATTAAAATTCTGACTACCAAAGGAAAACTAATTAGGAAGTTATTTCTTTCATTCCTTTATTTGCTTCCCCATGAAAAAATATTTGCATGTAAGAATTATAGCCCAAAATAGGAAAAAACAGTAGTTCATCAGCTTTTATCTTCTAGCTCTAAACTAAAAAAAAGAATTTGCTTTGTTTTTTCTTTTTTTGCAGTATTGGAGTTTGAACTCAAGGGCTTGCACTTGGTAGGCAGGTGCTGTACCACTTGAGCTGCTCTACTGGTCCTTGTTTTTATATTTAAATGAAAGATTTAAATTGCATGAAGAATGGTTTGTTAAATTACAAAATTTAAATCTTCTAGTTAGGGCTGTTTGTTAAACATAGATATTATAGCCAAATATTTCATCATCCTGAAGTATAGGAATTACTTTACATATGGAATGTAGCTATGCTACACCTTAGTAATTGAAACAAGAAATTGAAAGACTGAATTGTGTCCTTAATAGCAAAATATAAAAGTTATAAATGTTCTTCTTAGGGCTAGTTCTTATAGGAACTATAAGAACTTCTTCTATATCTGAAGATGAAATGCCTCCTTATACTTTGTTGAGATGTATGATGGAAGGATGCTCATTTTGGTAATCCCATGTAAATATTTGGAAAAATAGATAGTGTAGCTGACACTTTTTAGGGTATCTGCTGATCCAACTGATTTTTTTCTTTTTTCCTCCTCTTTTCTTTTTCTTAAACTTTATTTATTTTTATTTTTTTTAACCTATATCCCACCTTACCTCTCTACCTTTTCTAATTTAAGGGGTATGTCATGGACTAATCCATGACATATATCATTGACCACAGTGGATTAAGTCATATGTTGTCATAAGACCAAAGTTTTCCTATAACTTTTTTCTCCCAAGAACAACATTCTGAGACACTCACTGGGTTTAGGCTATCCTCTTGAACAGAAGTGAGATAAACCTGAAAGCAGTTTGAAAGTCATATTTCACCATCCACTTCTCTGCAGCATAGTGAGAGGCAAGATGAAGGTACAGAAGTGAAAAAAATTGGAACAGAGGGTGAAGAAAGTAGGGGAAATTAACAGAGATCTTAGGGGCAGCTTAGACAAGAGAGGAAGAGAAGCAAAAATGAAAAGATGAGTACTACAGTTTGGATCTGTGTACTAAAGGCTAGGTCACCAGCCTGTGACACACACTACTGAGAGGGAGTGGCTTACAAGTTATGGAAACAGCCAAGATGCCCCACCACTGATGAATGGATCAAGAAAATGTGGTATCTATACACAATGGAATTTTATGCAGCCATGAAGAATGAAATGTTATCATTCGCTGGTAAATGGATGGAATTGGAGAACATCATTCTGAGTGAGGTTAGCCTGGCCCAAAAGACCAAAAATCGTATGTTCTCCCTCATATGCGGACATTAGATCAAGGGCAAACACAACAAGGGGATTGGACTTTGAGCACATGATAAAAACGAGAGCACACAAGGGAGGGGTGAGGATAGGTAAGACACCTAAAAAATTAGCTAGCATTTGTTGCCCTTAATACAGAGAAACTAAAGCAGATACTTTAAAAGCAACTGAGACCAATAGGAAAAGGGGACCAGGAAATAGAGAAAAGGTTAGATCAAAAAGAATTAACCTAGAAGGCAACACACATGTACAGGAAATTAATGTGAGTCAATGCCCTGTATAGCTATCCTTATCTCAACCAGCAAAAACCCTTGTTCCTTCCTATTATTGCCTACACTCTCTCTTCAACAAAATTAGAGATAAGGGCAAAATAGTTTCTGCTGGGTATTGAGAGGGTGGGGGGGAGAGGGAGGGGGTGGAGTGGGTGGTAAGGGAAGGGGTGGGGGCAAGGGGGAGAAATGATCCAAGGCTTGTATGCACATATGAATAATAAAACAAACAAAAAAAAGAAATGTGGCTTAGCAGAACAGTAGGTCATTTAGGTCATTGGAGATGTGCCCTTCAAGGGAATACTGACATTAAGCCTCTCTCATTCTCTCTTACTCTGTCTCTCTGTCTCTCTTTTCCTCTCTCTGTCCCCTTGCTTACTTGTTATCATGAGATGAACTGGTTTCCTCTGCCATGCACTTTTGCCATGATGTACTGCCTTGCCAAGGCCCCAAAGCAACAGGGCTGAATGATCATGAAACCATAACCCAAAATAAACCTCTGCTATTTTTACCTTGATTTATTTCAGATATTTTGTCACAATGATGGAACTCTAACACAGGAAGGTAGTGGAAAAGGAAAAGGAGGAAGAGGAGTCAAGAGAAAGTAAAAAAGGCTGCCTGGTTTCCTATGACTTTTCAACTCCTGACTCCATTTTCATAGATGGAGTTCAGGACATGCCACTTTTTGTCCTTTTAGTTAAGTTTTTCTGTTGATTTAAGGGAATTTTTAAAAGAACTAACCCCGTAATTACTTCCTCTACTTCAACACCATTGTCAAGGAGTATAGGCAAATAGCTTGCCTGAGTGAACAGTGCCTCCCCAGAACACCACTCTAGCTCATTTACATTGGCTTAATGTACTAAAGTCAGGAAAATAGCAAGACCCGTAATATCAGCCATGTATGGCGACTTGACCAATTCTATTCCAGGGGATTCAGGTACCACATAATTTGGTCCTCAGTCAGGTTTATTTGGGCTGATAACACCTCTCTATGCTTTTAACTTTCTTTCTTTTTTTTTTCCTTTCTCCACAGTTGTTCCCAATCTTATTATTTCTTCACCTCTTTCAGTGTTTAATGTTTCTGCCTTACAAAATTTTAGCTACCAATAATCAGTAATTATCCAGTATGCCTTAAGGGTCATTGTATAAATGTCCAAGTTTAAAATATTTGAGCATAAGTTAAATGACACAGTAAGTACAAACTGGACACATTTTTAGGCAATATACAATACAAGACATGTGGGAAGAATGAAAGAGAAAAAATCAACAGCAGATGATTTTATGATTAATTATTCAGGGAATATAACTTAATTTATCCTATGAAAGGGTCTACCTATTTTTTCTGATAAACTCAGACTCTACCCAATCAAGTTATGTCTACATTTAACTGAATTAGAGTGGAGTATTCTTTCTACCACTGACTGCTATGATGAAGTGCCGTTTTCACTGAGCTCTTGTATTAAGTCTGCTCTACGCTGGATTCTTTCCCTCTTCACCTTTCTTGCAAAAATTTCTGAAAAAATAGCTAATATTTAGGTTGGTAGTGTAGTGTACTTACCATAATGTTTTAAAAAGAAGTGTTTTAAATCCAGCTTATTCAATTTACATAGCTTAAGTTAAGTAAATTTTAATAATTTAAATATGCATGACTGTACATATGAACATTTATTCTGACAATTGTTCCCATTCCTTCTAATGTAAACAACTTTATCCAAAGACAGAACCCATTCTTTTCTCCATGTATAAAATTCTCTTCAACTATTTTTAACTAAAAAAAACCCGAGTTGCTCTTGCCTAGAAAGCTAAATATCAGAATCTTGATATGGATAAATATTCTAGAAATCCAAGGTCATGATACAAATTTGAACTTCAGTTCCCTACAGAGAAAACATAAATTTTAGCACCTTTAGCCTAGATGGGAGATTTCCACCTTAATATCCATTGTCTTTGCTCTCACATGGAGAGGTTCACTTTTAAACACGACAATTTTTAGTCCTTTCATCTACAAAGTGGAGACAATAAAAGCACTCAAATCACAAGGTTTTTATGAGGATCTAATAATATATTTCTGTACAAGTACTTTGCAAACTACAGCATCTTTAAAGTGGTACTTACTCAACTAATGCATTGACTTAGAATACTTATTATACAAATGTAGTGTCCCTAAGATCTGTAGTTAGAAAGTTGAACTATATTGACAAGGAGTAATAGAGAGCCCAGAATATTCAATATCATTAGTCTGTGTGGTCCTGAGAATTCATCATCAAAAACTATAAAGAAGCTCTGTGCTAGACACTATGGGGAATTGAAATAAGGCTTACACATTGACTTTTTTTCCCAAAGCTTATTTTGGTGCACAAGACATAAAATATAATGATTAAAGACAATAATGCATGACTACTCTTAAAGAAATAGTATTGCTATTATATAAATTACACTTCCATGGAAGTGAGAAATAAACCTAGACTGAAGAAAGGAATGTATTACAGAAGTGAGGAAAAAGTTGACTACCTGGTAGGCACAGAGGACCCCACATTCACAAAGGGATAAATTATGAAAGAGAAACTTAGGGGAGAGAGCAAATCAGAAAATATAAGCCTGAAAACTGGTTGGTCTGCAATATAATTCTTAAATCTGATTAGTCCAGCAATCGTAGCTAAAGTACTGGTTCTCAATTCCTATTAATACATCACAATAACTTAGAGAGTTTGTTCAAATATGGATTGCAGTGCTCCATCCCCAGAGATTCTTGTTCAGTAGGTCTTGAATGGAGCATGATAATCTACATTTCTAACAATTTCTTGTGATGTCCGTGTTTCAAGTGCAGGATCCAAGATTGAGAATAAAGACACCAACACAGTGTTCAAAATTTGAAGAAGGAATAACATACAAATATGTAAGATGAGATTTAGGGTATTATAGATTCATATTGTTCTCTGAAACAGGATGCAAGCATAGCAGCTAGATTAGCATAGTGTTTCAAGAAAAATATAAAAAATATTTTAGTAAATTAGGTCAGATGCTCACCAAAGTAGAAAGTGAGACCACTGCTGAGAGGAAGAAGTTGAGGCTTATGTTGACAAGGCTTAGGGTTTCACCAGATCAGAAGACAATTTAAGGCAGGAGGTGACTGGAAGAACAGGAAGGATAAGGGGAAAGAATAGAGTCAGAACAAAAATAATGCACTGGGTGAATCATCATTAGGAAGTGGGCATCGGAACGTACTGGACAAAGATGGGACTGTCTTGGGCTGGGAATGCACCTTACGGTACAACACATACCCGAGGCCATAGAGTTGATCCCCAGCACAAAATAAAAAAGACAGGGACTATTTCCATATTTCCTAAGTTTCACATTTATATCACTGGCAGAACTGAATGATAATTACTCATTAAATTGCTTTGGGATTGTCAATATTTTTCATATTTTGAATTAAAAAAAGTATATATGTTGCAGACTTTTAAAATATTTGCACATGATTGTGTCATTATAAAATACATAAGTATATTATTTATAATAATAATTATTATAATTACATAGTCATATTCAATGTACTTTACATAGCTTGGATTCATTTTCACACATATTCTAAGAACTGAATCCAATTATTACTCTCATTTTTTATCTAATGAACTGGGAACTCAGAAAAGTTAAGAAACCTGACTTAGATTACACAGAGTATAAGTCTTCCAGAAATCCAAACTCAAGAGTTGGTGATTGTACTGTGACATCAAAGGTCCTCCTTCTTTGTTTACTGAGTGAAGAGTGGCAGTCTTGCTAAGAAAATTGACCTACACTGTGTGAGACCATGAGAGAACTGTGTGAGTATGCTGGAGCTGAAAGTACAGCAAAACTGGTAAAAAAACAAAGACAAATACAGAAATAGGCCGACGTACGTATTCTCTATGTTTATCTGCAGATTTCCCCCCTAATAATACCCTGGATTATAAAAAAGTAGAGGGGAATTTTGTGTTTCTACACAACAGACCAGTAAGCCAACTATGGTATACAGTAACTACATCACTTGAAACCAGGCATCCCGTGTGAAAAGGTCCTTTGATCACTGGTGGAGATCCAGAGAGTTCTAAGGTCCTCCAAATTCTGCTGGGTCGTCATGCCTGGGTCTTGCTGAGAGACAAGAAACATCTTTATCAGAAAGAAGATGTTCCAAGTCAGGGCCCTTCAAAGATATTCCCAGGAAGATTTTTTTGATTTGGGGGTTTTGGGGAGTTTCTTTTGTTTTGCTTTTGCTAGTGCTGGCCCCAAGCCAGCAGAGTGCTACCCCACTCAGACTCTAAAATCTGAAAAAGGAGTCCTGAGAAAATTAAGATATTCATTTACAAAATGCTTTCATTAATCCTTCAATATTTTTTAGTGAATGTCTATTAGGCACAAAACACTGTTAGACAATGTGACACTGACCATAAGGGAATACCAGACAAGAATTAATTAAAAAGCTCACAAATAAACATAGCTCCAAACCTAGTTAGGTAAATCATTGGCATTGTTGTTAAACTGCATTTTTCCAAAGTAAAAGCTGAAATGATGAATTCATCCTTTTCCAAATTTAATACCATTCTAATTATTTTAAATTCGATCTTTAATAATTGTTAAAGCAAAAATCCCAAAACATAAGCAATTTTATAGTTGAATGATCATACCTTATTTTACCACCAGTCTGTGAAAGCCTTTATAGTTTTAAACCACGTTTGCAAGTACAATAATGCTCTGTACTAGCACAATGCATGGTATAACAAATTGGAAAACACAGGAACTATTTAAGAGAAATATTTAGATTGTGTCTAATTTAAATAGATAGTCCACTGGGCAAGGACTGTGTCTAATTCTGTGTTAGGTACAGCACATTGCAAAATGTTGGCACTCAATAAATGTAAAACAATAACAACAGTCTATTCCCCTTTAAAGTATATAATTACATCTACCCCCTACTGTGAACCAAGCCTGGTGACAGATCTTTTGTTTATTAAATCCACAGCCCTGAAGGCATTCAGTACTGCAGCTTCAATAAGAATTGCAGTTAAGATCTCTGTACTTTAGGTAAAGCTTTCAATGTCTACAAATCCCTAAAGAACATCTTAACTTAGCAGTCCACCATATATATTACTTAACCAAATGCAGGAAACCTTTTCTAAGTCCCTAAAGTAGAATCCAAACACTAAGTGGAAATGTGTTTTCAAAGTTAGTTTGGAAACATGTCATGGAATAAAATTACTCTTAGCTAATTTACCATTTCTCTCTCCTAAAGAAACATGTCAAGCTGCTGAGGGAAGCTCTGTAGGCTTTATGCAGGAAACATTCAATAGGTTCTCTTGCTTCTGTTCAAAGTGAGCTATTATCCAAGTAGCCTGAACTGAGGAGGAAAAAAAAAAATGACTCATGTACAGCTTTATTTGAGACATTTGCACTACAATGAACCAAGTAAAGCAACAGGTCAAGTTAAAAAATATTGCAAAAAGCAACAGCAGCCAAAGCCCATTCAAAGGGAATTTGGACTGGAAAGCACATTTGATTCATCACTATTTTCTCTGGTTTCCCGTGTTTGTGTTTGAGTGCTTGCACTTGAACATCAGTTTCACAATCACCTATTCTACTTTTGGTATTGATGAAGGTTCAACATGTGCTCAGTAATTCAGCGCTGCTAAAACAAGAAATGCAAATTCAGCTAAGTGTGCTCCAAGCCCAACATGAATCTAGGCCTGGGTTCCTTTGTAGTGTCTGTAGAGAAGGGTTAATGGCAGAGGCCTATGATTGTTTAAAAATTCACATTACCAAAGTGGATTACATTGCATCTACTGAAGGAATCAACAATGTAAGCCTAGCCTAAGCCATTATTGAAGAAACAAAGCTTTCATTTTAAGCCTTTGGAAACAAGCATAAAATGGACAAAAGAAAAAATTCTTCTGATGTAAGAACAAGGCAAGCACTACATGCTTTTCATCCTTTTAGAGCCATGATGAATGCACAAAAAATGAACCATCTCCCCATAGAACATACCATTAAATTAAAGCATATCAGACTTTTTGAAAAATACTTCTATACTGCTAGAAATCCAAGTGGGCTACTTCATTTAAATTTTGTTTTTTGTTGAGAATCAGTCACAACATGGAGATGAGGATTCTCACTATCTGTTCTTTTATGTCCTAAGGAGGATAAAAAGAATGATCTTAAAACTCTCATTTATTTCCCACAAAAATCTCAGAAGTATATTATTGGCAGCCCGTTTTAGAGATGTAGAAACTGAGGCTCACCATGGTAAGATAACTCACTTTAGATAGCATAATAATGGAGCAATGATTCAAATCCCAGTCTGGCTGAAACAGCAGCTCAAGCACCCCCAATTCCCATGGTGCCCTCTAATAAATGCAGATGTTCCTGTTAATTGCATGTTCTTTTAATAAATTACCTGCAAAATATGTTATGCTTGAGGGTTTTACTATAATAATTAATTGACTGTTGACTTCGTTGTTACTTCCCTTAAAATATGTGAAACTGAAAGCCCTTAGATAATTTTGTTAAATCCAAGCTCAAAAGTGAAGAATTTTTCAGTCAATGCAAATTAGATCTAAATATACTGTGTCATCACTAATACTGTGTGATATATATGTGTGAATTGTAGCACCTTAACAAACTCAAAGAGACATTAAACACTCCTATTTATGTCATGTATCCAGAAGGAAAACATCTGACACCTTTAACTCTTCAGACTATGCTGAGAACTAGTAAGAAAAACAAATATGCAATAAATAAAACAAGACTTCCAAAATACTTGACACATTTCTTCCACACATTCCATGTGTTTTACACATAGCAGAATAGTTCAGACCCTCCCTTTGCATCTATCAATGTTTGTTGTAAACATAATTCAGTGAACTTGGATATCTACTTTCCTTGTTCGCAATCAACTAATAGTGATGAAAATATGAACCTAGGTCCACGAAAATAGGAAGAATTCCTAGAGAAAACAAAAGACCTCAAATTTTGACAGAAATCTAAGAGAATCATGATACAAAAATATTCAAAAGAATTAAGTATGTACAATATGGTATAGCAATGAATAATCATATATAGGAAAATTTTATTCAGTTTTCTGTTGGTAGACTTCTTACATGAGTATAGGATACAAATATATATATAATATATAAAAATATTATTATAATAAGTATGAATGTTTTCACAATAAGAATCCTGGGAGTAAAACTCAATTGGAATTATTTTTTCTACTTAGAATTCTGGACTTAAAGAATTAAACTTTTCTTAGATGGAAGTGTTTTTAGCATATTGAGGGAAAGTGGTTTAACTAAATAAGAACATAGAATGCGTTGGGATGCAACAAGTGTAACGCCCATAATGGCCATTTTTATTGAGTGTTCAAATTATCTTCTATGTCTTAACTATTTATTTTTGCCCATCTTCTCTGGGGTCCCAAAGTGAGATTGTGCCCTGTTTTATCTACTTTACTCAGGGTAAATTCAAAGGTTAGGAATAGAAGGGTTTTCAATTTTGTGTAAAAATTTGTAAGTACAGAATAAAATGTCAATCTGTGCTGAAGAGAAAAGTTAAGTGACAGGATTGATAACACATTTATGTCATACGCAATTATAAATTCCTTGTGGGTTAAAGACCTGTAGATAAAACTTTGGTCCTCTCCCAATGGGTTTAGCAGGCAACAAACCTTGGAATAACTGAGTGTATCAATGCATAAAGTTCTTTTTATCTCTTCTCATTTTTGGAGAATGGGAAGAATCCAGAGGAAACAACGTTATTACGGATTCTGTTATTACCCTTGCTTGATTCACTCCCACTAAACAGCCCAAACTAAGTTGAAAAATCACCTACAGAAGTACTTGCACATAATAGTCTTTAAAGTATCATGTGTATCAATATAATACATAGTCACGATATACAATAAGTATCATGGATTTGTGTGTATGTGTATGTGTGTTAAAATTTGTCAGGTAGAGCATTCTCAATGTATTTAAATTAAGGAATGGTTAGGATGCCACTAAGCCCAACTATGATTTAAAACATTACTCCAGGCTCTGTATTGGTCTCTATATGGATAAGAGGCATCCCAATGCATCCTTAAATATACAATTTTAATAGGTTAAAATTTTTACTTTTCCATTTTTGTTTTCTTTATTGCAGTGTTACACAGAATAATTGCATCAACTCAAATATCAGGACGAAGGTCAAGGGTGGTAACTTACCATCTCACACTGATGGGGTAAATATTAGCAATTTGGTACACATTGTTCCCTATCTTTCTCCATGCTTATAAAACAACTTCAAATGTGAAATAACCATGTGCAGAAATTTTAAAAGAAAAAACTGTATTCATAATACTCATAATAACTGCTTGCTTTTAAATAAAATCCTACTTGCTTTTCTGAGTAAATTATCATAGATACTCACCTAAGTTAATGCTGATGCCTCTAATTAATTTTAAAAATATGTATATGATGCTGTTTTCATAGTAATTTATTGAACTATCTCACTTTTATGAACATTCATAATTTTCCCAATTTTTTGTTTGTTTTGTTATTTTATTAGAAAATACAGATTATTTTCCAAAGCAGTAACAATTCACATCCCTCTCTAGAAATGTGCTCATTTTTTCCCACACTTTCAGTAACACTGGGTATTATGAACATTTTTTTCCTTTTGCCAGTTTCCTTACATTTATTTGCATTTCCCTGATCACTAGTGACTTTGGACAGCTTTCCATGAATTTATTGGACATCTGCAAATCTTCTTTTGTGAATTACCTGTTAATATCATTTACTGAATTTCTCTTAAATTGTTTTTCTCTTTTTAATCAACTCATTAGATCTCTTTTTATATGAGAACAAGTAACTCTTATCCTGTTCCATTTTTTCTACTGTCCATTTCTTCATGGAAATACAAGTATACAATGTACAATGAAAGTCAAAACTGCTGGGATGATTTAAAGTAAATATCAGTGACAATGAAGGAAAGTTTGCTATACTCGCTCCCTAAAATATTAAGCTTCATAAAATAGAAGTCTTTGTTTTAGTAATCCATGTATCCCCAGAATCTAGAACAGAGCCTGAATTCAGTAAATATCAATGTATACAATGACTCAATATATAAATGTATTAAGTAAAGGATTGTGTAAATACATCCACCTCCAAAAATAAGTGTCTGTTTTACAAGTAGAGAGGAATTTGAACTCCATTACCACTTAGTCTTCCCATCCCTCAACATATTTTAACATCATCTCATTTAATCCTGAGAGAAAATATCATTATTTACATTTTGCAGAGAAGAAAATCAAGACTCAGAAAGTCTTCAATACTAAACAGCCACCAGACAAAGACCTGGGATATAAATTCAGGTGTGTCTGACACCAAAGACAGATCCTTTCCCCCTGCACCTTCCGGATTATTATCATGTTAACAAATTTAGCTTGGCAGAAATATGCTTCTCACCTAATTTTCAATTATGATTTTCTTGAAACTAAGAAAAAAACCCTAAGATCTACAATTAGAGAATACCATTCAATTTGCAAGTCATAATACATAAAATATTTCTTTGTAATCCTAAAGACAGTTATTAGAACATAGACTCTGAGGTACTTGGGTAATGAAGAGGATAAATTTTCAAGGAAAAAAATAGGTGGCTAGTAATCAGAACCCCACTTTTTACAAAAAGCTAAGCATTGTGACAAGAGAACATAGATAACCAAATCAATAAGGTTTCCAAACAAAATCCTGCAATCAGTCTAGAAACAGTATCTTATCACAGCAGTTAAAAAAAATCTTAGACTTACACAGAGATTGTCTAAGGCCTTTGTCCCAGAATACAGTCATAAAAGCATTTCAGGCCACAAAATCAATTTAATAATATCAACTTGAAATAATAAAGATATTAACTTTATGCCATGTATGTGTAAGTCTGTAAATAACATCCCATTTCTTTGAAGGAATAGATGCAAAAAAATAGCAAAATGTTAGTGGAATAATTTAGCAATTTCTCCTTAGTAAAATTCTTACTTATACATCAGAATGATGAAGTGTTTTCTCCTTTTATTTTTAATGGTATTTTTCATCACAATGGCCACTGATTGTTAATGATTGTCTGTAGCAAGCTTACCTATGTGTTTACAAGGACAGGATAATTCCATAGGCGAAAACGGTAGATTTTTTTTTTTTTAATTCGGACCCATTACAGTCTTTTTGCCCACTGTAGAGTTATATTAAAGTACAAATTTCTCAGTTACAAACTTGATAAAGGCAAGAAGAGACACGCATAATGGAGAAATACCAACAGTCACCATGCTAGGGGGGATTTGGCAGGTACAATTATGTTAGAATGCAATATTGTCATGCAATGACTTGACTAACACTACTAAATGAAAATCCCTCCTACCCAATGGCCCCATAAGTTTCTATGGCATTCAAAACCTTTGGAATTATTCTTTGATTAGGGTTAGTTCATTTCTTTCTTGTTAATCTAACATGTCAGAAAATATTCTTAGAAGAAAAGAAGCTAGTGTTAAAAGTTAATGTTGATCAATTACATTTTAAATAGCTGAATAACAATATATTTAAACTTGATGTAAAAAATTGTAATCAATTTTTTACTGTCAGAACTCTGTGATGATCAGTATTAGAATAAAATAAAAAATCAAGAAAAAAGATAAAAATCAAATAAGTCTATTTTGAATTGCATTTATATCTGAAAATTTTGAAATATGAAGATATGAAAATATTGATAAATATATATTTTAATTTTATATATAACCATAAAATGTAACTCCTATAAGTCCACAAAAGGACTTATACTCATGAAAATGGTTAACATAAACTAAAAATAAAAATCTAAAACAATCCACACTTTACTGAGCTAAAGACATTAATATTCTCAAAAGATATAAATCTTTAAAAATTTTATAACTTATTAATATAAAGTTATGATGAAATGTGAGACACCAATTTAGGCCATGTATCTTTCATTTGATGAGGAAATCATAATATGATTCATCATGAAAAGAAATCTGTATCTGTTAAAATAAAAATTATTTTTCATAAATTCATGCCAATATTTTATCACAACACGCATGTAATATTTATGAAATTATGTAATTCAGTAGACCATTGAAATTATTTAAATTGTAATGTGCTTACAGGATGTGTTTCTAGGAGTCTTAAGTGTTTTTTCTGCAAATTCTTTCTTTGTGCTTTCAAAAGATTTTCACAACAAAAGAGAGGCATTTATGTTATGGATTTAAGAATTTAACTAGTACTAAGTTTCTAAAATACAAACGTGAAGAGAAGCATTCACTTTCATGCTCAGAGCTATAGTTTTCTTTCTGGCCTACAGAAACCGCTGAGGTGCCAGCCACTCACAGAAGGGAAAGTTCCAGTCTGGACTCTGACCCGGGCATCCCAGGGTAGCACCTCCTCAAGCATGCCTCCTCCAGCCTCTGACTAAGATGCCCATGGAGCAAACTGTGTGCCAGGTCCAGGGAATGGGAGGGAGAAGAAGGCAAGAAACAATCAAAGTCCCTAAGCAATTCTAAGGATGATGAAATTATACAATCCTTAGTACCTCACTAAAGAAAATATTCACAATCTTAGCATTGTATATGAATGGCAGTTTTAGATGATTACAATTATTAAACTCTTCTTGGCTCACAATAAAATGCCTAAATAGGTGAGTAACCTAAATTTTCCACGCTGTAACTTAAAACTAGATTTTTAACACAGTTAGTGGAAACCCAATATCAGATCCTATGAGAAAGAGTTTCATTTTCTTTAAAATAACACTCTGAGAAACTATTCTGAAAATACAAAGTTCTCATGTTGCACACCTAAACTGTCATGGTCATAAAATGAGACTAAATTCCTTAGCTAATCTTATTCAATAAATACTTCATGTACTTTTAGAAAATACCACATTGCAGCTAAACACTTCCATTATGCCTGAAAATAACCAATGGTATACAGCAGTACACAATTCAAATTGCATTCCTTGTGTTAGAAAGCTAAAATACCCACAGAAATAGAAGTGATTCTGAAAGCCCTGAGAAATTCAATATGCTTCCATCTGAATACTGATTCAAAGAACTTATTAGATGTACACTTATAGTGGCTTAATAGCATATATTTTAAACAAAATTGAATTAATTTTGTAATCAATCAGGCTTCAATATCCTCTATAATTTAGCAAATGTTATAAAGAATAGTTCATCCTCACTCAGAATAGTTAAATACAAATATTATCACTGACTGGACTATTTTCTATAATTCTAAAATGTTCTCATTCATAAGGACAAAACTTACAAATCTAACTAACACTATTCAATATCAGTAATGCCACTGTAATATAAGTTTGAGAAAAATTAGTAAACATTTTTGTGACAAAAATTAGTAACTTTCTTGCATTAAATTTCTTGTGTTAAGGGAAAAAAATGTATTTCCCACATACATTTGCACCAAATCTTTTCCCATACATTGTAAAGAAGTTCAACATTCTATGGCTTTAAAATTCATCTTATAAATTTTTATCTCAACAAAAACGAAGTTCACTAATTAACTCCACCTTTTCCCATACATTAATTTCCCTATTAAAATTATCTTTATATAAAGCATTGAGTTCATTTCATCAAGATTTGTGGACTACCTATACTATGATGGGCTCTGAGACTATAAATAGTAAAAAACTCACTCCCTTCCTTTGAAGATTTAAATGGAAACTAACTTGAAATTCAGTGAGAGAATGGGGCCAAGTAGCGTGAAAGTGTATTCAGGGTAACTGCCCTGGAGGCTTGGGTGGGGCAGAGTGCTCTGCAGCACTGGGACAGTCACTAGAAGACCTATGTCTCTAGCCAGAGAGACCAGATTGGACCAATGCAATGACCTTGGAAAAGGATGATGGGAGCAAAACTGAAGAAAGGTCTGAGTTTGATATCCAGGTTTGTGTTGTAGGTGACTTGGGGGTGATGGTGGCATAGACAATGAAAAATTGATATAGATACTATGTAGTGATACAGATGGTAGAGACAGATGTAGACACAAATGCAGATGTAGATACAGTGAGGAAATGGATCAAATTCTTGACCACATAAAAGAAGGTCAACAACCAAGAGCACTGTTTCGTGAGTACTCAGTTTAAGTTGCTAGTGTTTCATCCTAGGTTGTATGAACAGTAAATATTTTCATGCATGAATCTGAAGTTCAGTGATTAAGATACAGATTTCAGTGTTGTTAGTTTGTGGTGGTTGTTAACAACTGGTAAGGTTGTTCAGAAAGCAAGCCCAGAATGAGAGAAAAAAAAAAGAGGACTACAGAAACTTGTGAAAATGATGATGTATGAAGAAGAAAGCAGATTGGATCAAGACAAAAATGAAAAGATCAATTATAAACAAGAAATTGCAGTATCTTAAGCAAAAAAAAATGTTGGGATGTGAACATGTAGCATTTTTAGCTCACAGAATGCTAAATTGAAAAACTTCACACTTTAATTGCTGTTATTATTTTAAAAATAAATACACTTTCAGGAAAAACAAAGTTCTTTGTGAAATACATGAGAATAACTTTATTGCATAGTTACTAACTTTAAAAAATACCTAGAATGTGACTTTGGCAAGCAGTATTGTGAATTTTCATACCGAAAACCAAGAAACTGGTTTAAAAACAAGAAGAATTGAATCATTTATAATTTGGAATTAATAATAATGATGAATTTAATGATAGAATCCTAAAATTAGGAATGGTACAAAATTAAAATTAATCTCAAAACCTAAAATAAAACTATATGAAGGCCAAGAAAATAAGATTCATTTTATACTACCAAATAGAAGAAAATTAAAAGTGCTTCTATGCTCTTACAACAGAATTCCACTAAATTATATAAAGATATAGAGACAGACATCCCTAGAGATATATTTCTTCATGCATATGTGTGTATAGATGACTAGAAACTTGGTACAACTTCATACATCAATGTATAAAATATAATCATAGAAACTTTACCCTGGTTTGCTAACAACTTTGCAAGTATACTTGTAAAGTAAACCTAATCCTATGTTTAGTAAAGATCTACCCTATTAGGTGTTGAATCTTTTCTCTAATCTCCATCAGAAGTCTTGGTGTAATGTATACCCCAAATTTACAGAGGTAGTGACTAAATCTGCAAGGAGTCGGGTTATGGGGCACAATCATGCAATGTCAGAGCTGGTGTTCAAAGCTTCATCTACTTCATTTCAAAGCTCATGCTTTACTTTCCATACCAGTTACGCTTCCTCTCATCTCTTTCCTATTGACCTTACAGTGTAAGCATCAGCGACCTTTTTGATACTTAATCCATAAACTATAAACATCTGCATTCATTTGTCTTAACATATTAGATTCCCATTGGCCCTTAGAGTGCTCTAGGGACCTTCTGATGAGGTCAGAGCAGTTTGTACCATATTTTCACCACGTACATAAGCCCTGAAGTCCACTCCCAGACCAGTGATGAACTGACCGTTCAGGCTATGTCATACAGTTTCTTGACCTTAGACCCCTTTTTTGGCCTCAGGGGCCTTTCTATATCTCGATATGATGAACTGCTAATCCTCCAATGCCCATCACTTCCCAAGTCACTTCCCGATGAATGATGTGCATCACTTGGCAGCCAGAATTAATGGTCCCTTCTCAAGTACCCACAGGACACTTTTAAAGTGCTTATCACTCAGAATCATAATAATTACTTTAATCTCTTCCTTGCTGGAAAGTGAGCCTGTCAAAGACAGAACAGTATTTTATTCAATGTAGAATCAATAGATGCTAAAGCAACGTGTATCACATTGCATATGATAAATAATTGCAGCATACAGAAGACAATGTGGACTCTGAGGCTGATGGGGGAGAGGCGTGAGTCTCTGTCTCAGTTTTGCCTCACGTTATCCATGGGAGCTTGGACAAATTACTGCCTGTGAGCACCACATCTTCCACTACAGGGAAAAAATATTGCCTATTTTAAAAAGTTGCTCTGAGTATTTCAAGAGGCCTGACACAAAGAATTCAAGTGCCTGGAACACACTTAAGCACTTGACAAATGTCAGTGTTCTGTCCTTTCACCCCTGCCTTCTTGGATACTTGAATTAGCACAGGTAAAGTTAAACCAGAAGAAATGCACTTTTTGCATGTACAAATATCAATCAAATGTCTAATAAGAATTTTAACCATTGTAGGTGTCACGTGTACCCAGAGAAATGAGCATCAGCACTCAAGGAGCTGACAATCCTATAAGGAAAACATTAATTTTATTCACGTGACCACTTTTTTAAAAAATGTAGAAATTTTAGTACAATGATCTAAGGCATAGCTACTGCTATGGAAATTGCAATGGAGGATGAGGGTGTTTGGGGTTGGGGAAATACCAAGAGTGGTCTTCAGTAGTCTGAATCTGAAGTAAGAAGTCATGGAAACACAGAAGAAAGGATACATCCTAGGTAATAGGTGCAATATAAGCAAAGGTACAGAACCAGGAATTCTCTGAGGATGAAGGCTATAGTGGTGAAAGTGCTATCGAATGAAGACCTAATTATAGCAAGGAAAGAAGCCCAAACACCTAGAGAAAGCTCAAACACTCCATTTATTGTCAGGCTTATAATTCACATGCTTCTTTATATGACTCTTTCTGTCCTACTACTTCTGTTATACAGAAGAGGAAGGGAAAATTTAAAAACATTTTGGTGTTATATACTACCTTGTACATGAAAGCAAATTCTTTTTGATTTTGTTGAGAAAGAAGTGCATGATTAGTTTCATCTAATCTTAATGTTGACTACTTAATCCCAGCTGCAGGATTGTAAGAAAAATGATTAATGATCAAATATACTCTTGGGGAATAAAAATTAAAACAAAACAAAACAACAAAAAAAGATAAACACCTTCTGAGAAACATCAAAGTCTTCTTCTACTGACCAGTCCCCATTTTTTGTGATCCATAATCAAAATGTTCTACTGCCCCCTGCTGCCTTTCGTTCCAGAAGCTAAAAAAAGAAAATTTCCTTTCATCAATGATTTATCTGACTCCACCATTTTACTATTTTTTCTCCCTATTCTTCCAAGATACAAAGGCTCTAAAGTTTGTTTCTTGGCCAAGCTAAACTTGAACATCAAGGAAGATAGATGAATTATACGTAACTTTGCAGGGGGGAGCCTGAAGCTTTGAAAATACAACATGCACTTAAAGACTCCTATGAGCACACCATAATTTATTTAGGATTGCTCAATTACATAGCTTTTTCAGGAAGTAATAACCAATCCCTAAATACATCATTTGCTTACCATTGTGATGGAAACCCAAACTTTCTTACCTAGATATACGAGCTCTGTGTATAATTAAAGATTTCTCAAACATGGCATTCTATTTGCTATATTTAATTTAATAAAAAGAATAACCCTGACATTTTTATGTTTTATATTTTATAAATATTTGTGTGACTAATGACTTCAGGTTTTTTCATTATTTAGAGAAAACTTTGTTAGTTTCTGCAATCAAGCCCAAGTAGATAAAACTTTACCTATGTAATACAGCATGTAATCCCTGTACAAATGAAAAAATAAAGTTTAACATTTCTAGACCCATATGGCTATTAAGTTCTGTACAATGCCAGCTCAATATGATAAGATGGGATACTATTTTCCAAAGTTGAGAACACAGTTAATGTTTCCAAAAATTCAAATTATGTATTTATATGTGTATATTTTTATTAAACGACCAATAATTGCAGTTTGCTATACATTAATAGCAGTTTTTCCAGGTTCTGCACTTACCTCAACAAAACTATTAAGAACTCCAGCATACTTCATTTACAAAGAAATAGGTAAAATCAAAATCCCAGAAAACAGTAAATTTCTTTTACTTTTGTGGTACCTAGCATGATTTTTTTATTAGGTTCTCAATGATCATCTTAAATAAAACATTGCAGAGTATCACAACTAAAAACAGCTTTGATAAAGCACAGTCATGACTACATATCATAAAGCAGGTACAAGATATGTTACATTCACAGATTAGGAAGGAATCCCTTTCATTAGCAGAAAATTCTAAGCACTTCCTCTCTTCTTGAACAACAGCTAAAAAACATTTAAAAAAAAAAAGCCATGAACACTCCCTCAAAATAACACAGAACAACAACAAAAATCATCGGATTCATACAATGATGACCAAATATTGTCAGGCAAGACCCAATCTAACTAGTATTTTCCCCAATCTGTCATGTTTGAATGGTGAGAGGTCCATGGAAGAAAGGAGAAGCATTTCAAAGCTTCAGACCACAATCAAAACACAGCATCGAACAGAAGCAGTAGCCATAATGAGCACTGCTCATTTAGATCTGCTCAAGGATGTGGACATTAATATTTAATCATCTGCTTACTCATACAGGAAGAAGGGGAGATCAGAACTACTGTACCTTGATTGTGCTCAACCCAATCCCCCTGTTACAAAAATAGCAAGTTGCCATAACAAAAAATAAAACTCCTCTATTCACCACCAGTTGTCTTTAGTTCCCCTCCATGCCTACAAATGCCACACCATGTTCAAAGAACATAGGGAGCAGAGAAACCACATCCAGTGGATTAGTTGAGACCAGTATATACCCAGCCTGAACAATTTCAGTTTTTAAACAGGTATTATAGACCTTATTTTATTCCAATGAGTTTTGACCTAACCAGTATCACATCAAGAAACATTTTGCTCTTCATTTTCAGTGTACATGTGCGGGGTGTGTGTGGGTGTGGTGTGGGTGTGTGTACACCTCCTGTCATTATTCAGTATTTAGCCACAAAAGTCTAGGATAAATAACCCAAAGCAAAAGTAAAAAATTAAGACCCCTGTAAATTTTTCAGGATAGCAGGGACCAAATGGCACATATCATCCTAAGTACAGTTTGCTTTCAATGTCGAATTTAGTAGATATCTTTAAGTACTTGTTATGTGGTGAAATGCAGCAAAAATGTGTATTCTTTTTTTCAGGAGTTCGTGTCACGTGTAGTAGCATGAAGGCTACTTTTCTTGCAATTTTTATCTCAAATAAATGGAATCACAATTCAAAATTAATTCACTCCACATCTACTCTTGCTTCATTTTAAGGTTATATATTGCGACATAGATAACTACCAAAAAATTATTTAGTGACTAAAATAACAACCAATAAGCATCATTTCTTAAACTTCTCTGGATTAAGCAGGCAGTTTTTATACGGGAATGCCTGTAAATTGTGACATGGCCTGACATTTAGGATTGGCTGGGGACACAGGTAGAGGTATGGAATGGATCTCTGCTTTCACCCATGTGAACATTTTCATATCACATCTTGATGTCCTTCGTGGTGTGGCAAATTTAAAGAACATTAAACATTCCAAGAACTTAAATCCCAAAATGCAAGTGCTTATCAAACTTCTGCTAGCATTTCATTCAAGGTAATGCACTGCATGGTCAAGCTCAGATTCAAGGAAAAACATTCACAATAGTGTGAAAATTGGAGGTGTATTTCACTAGAACCAACATAATAGTCTACCACAATTCCTTGTTTCCTTTATAACCAAATACCTTTGAGTTCTCCTTTGTAATGCTCCTCAAATACATTCTATGTTATTTAATTCCATTGCCCTATAGTTAAATTTTTAGTTCTGTTTCACCTGATTTTCTTTCTTTCTTTCTTTTCACCCTCTCTTTCTCCTCTCCTCTCTACCCCTCTTTCCCTCCCTCCTCACTCTTTCATTTATTTTTGCAAAGATCTCCCAGTTTAGCTTTTAATTAAGGGCAAGTAGAAGAGTGACATTCATTCAGTAGATAAACATGTGTTGTAACAATACAGTGTAATAAGAAGAGTGTGTGAAAGAAAAGAAACTGAGCAAAACATGTCCTCTGCTATCTCAGTTAAAACTCTGCAGGAGAAAGTAACATAAGTCCAGTTCCTCAAAACCACCTTTAAATTGTAATTGTTTTTCTATTTTATTGGTTTCAATGTGTCACAACATATCTCAAACATTTTCCATGCTTTTTCCCAGGCTACCAGATAAAATCCAAATTCTAGCACCACAGTCCCTCAAGACAGC
Source organism: Castor canadensis (assembly GCF_047511655.1). NCBI lineage: Eukaryota > Metazoa > Chordata > Mammalia > Rodentia > Castoridae > Castor > Castor canadensis. The sequence goes on from NC_133394.1 coordinate 140,020,467, forward strand.
CTTTCCACATTCCTCTCTGACCACTTCCTCTCAACTTACTGATCACTCTCCTTTGTAGGTCTGTGTTTCTTGCCATTTTGTCCAGCTGGAATGTTCTTTACCTGTTCTCAGCACCATGAGCACATAATTTTCTCTCTAGAGTTACACTCAAGTGGTTTTCTGTAAGGCCTCCACAAAGTCAGTAAAAACCACACAGTTGTCTGTACAATACAGAATAGGGCCATACTTCTTACTGATACTGCTGCTCTTTCAACATTTAGAGATTCCATCCAGTCATGGCCTTGAGGGTCCACGGTCATGACTACAGAACTGGGTATTTTCTTTTTTTTCCATTGCGCTGGGTAGGGATACATTGTAACATTTACAAAGGATCTTACAATGTATCAAGTATATCATATTTGAATTCACCCCCCTTCACTGCCCTCCTTTATCCCTTCTCCCTGGGATTCCTGGAACAGTTTCAACAAGTATCATTTTTGCATTTACATACATGTGTATATATTATTTGCACCATATTCATCCTCCTACCCCCTGCCCTGCCACCTCCCCACTCCCATTGGTGCCAATACCCTCCCCCAGGCAGAATCTGTTCAGCCCTCTTCAGAACTGGGTACTTTCTAACCCAGACATAGCAAGGAAAACAAGACAGAAGAAGGAAATAGAAGAGGAAGAGGCATTTTCCTTTCCTCTCTGTGAAATGTACTGTTTTTCACACATTACCTTCAAAATGAAAATATCCTGTGACAGATTGATGGCCTCAGATCTTTTTCAAGAAGAAATGTTCTCTAATGATAAATGGAGGCTAATAAAAATTATTCAGTGAGAAAAATAAGTACATGAAATAGAAATAGAAAGAACCATTAAACACTGATTCAATACTCATTTTAATGCCTTGTTAAACCAAATGGCTGACTTGACTTCTGACTCCAGCTACTGGAAATCTTGAATTAAATTTTGCATTCTTATTAATAGAATCCAAAAAATTAACCTGTATTAAAGTAAGTCTTATGTAGAATAAAACTAATTGTATTCCACATAATACTACTTTAAGGGATGAAGGGTATAACTTAGTGGTAGAACATTTTCCTACCATGTACAAGGCCCTGGACTCAATTCCCAACACCACACACACACACACATACACACACACACACCCCTTTAGTTTTAAAATCACCATGAGGGGATTGAATCATTGAAGTTTTCAAATTATGTGAATGAATAATGATAATGATAAAATATGTCTTATATTAAACTTGTAATTCATTAAGCAAATGGATTTTAATATAGTCACATAACTGATGACAATATAAATTTGTATCATGAAAGTTCCAAATCACATGTAAATCAGACACAAACAACTGTGTAACTAAGCTGTTGAATTCATGGTAACATACCTTAAATGGATGATTTATGTTTGCTTTAAAATTGCACCAAAGTCACCTTCTAGCATCAGGCCCCATTTAACATTCTGTCTTATCCCCTCAATCACTAGCCCTCCCCACTTCTTCTCTGGCCATGTTGGACTGCACATATAATTCCCTCCAGTGGTATGTTACATCCCCACCTTTATAACCGCCCTCCATATATACACTCTCTTTTCATTACATACCTCAACTGTCACCTCCTCCCATGGCTCTTGTGAATGCTCTATATCTACCTCCTCACATCATGCAGCAAAATCAATCTCAATACTCTGAAGACTGGTCAGTGCTTTGGATAGCCATGTCCTTCCATTTCCCCCATAGGAACTATGTTTTATTCAACTGAAACATCCCACGTTGCTTGACACACAGTAGATAGAGGATAAATGTTTGATGACTGATGTGATAAATTATTACACAAGATGACAGTTGAATCTTTTAACTTAACTTGTCATTTATGTAAATCATGAGCACTCAAGGAAGAGTGAAATTTCAATTGGATCTTAATTTTAACTAATTCTTCATTCATAAATAAAGTGAATAAATATTACAAATTGTAAAGGGACAAATTCAGACTGTGAACAGCAGATGAAAACATGAGTAGAAACACAGGTGTCATAAACTTCTTCTCCCACCCTTTGACAAAATAATAAAAAGGAAAAACTAATCGTTTCTCTAGTTCTATTTTTGCCATTTATTAGCTATGTATTCTTGCGTTAAAATGAGTTCATCAATATCTCCTTTTAATTTCACAAAATATTAGTTCAAATGTATATAAAAGTCATTTACTTATAAACTAAAATACAAAGCCTGATTGTTATTAGCCAAAAGTCAGACAGTAGTGTAGTTCTGTACAAGAAATGCTTGAGTCTGAAGAACATTTAACTTAATCATTGTCTAGCATACTTAGGGAGAATTTTACTTTGAGAAATAAAATATTCATCATTTCTAATTATAAGTAGTACTGTTGTCAAGCCAACTTTTCTCATGAGGAATAGGATTATTCTAAAATGGTCTTCTGTGACAGTTTTTTATCTCAATAATTATTTATAAACGAAATCACATCATCCCCTACTAATAGTTCATTAATCAAAGTACTCTTAACAATGTAAAAGCAACATTATTCAGAAAGATTTCAATAGTGTTTTCTTCTTTAGTTTTTCTAGTGAGTAGAAATTATGACCTAAGAATTTAACCACATAGCACTTCAACTAAAAGCAAGGAGTCTAGAACTAACATTACACAAGTACCATGCACAACTGAGTTAGCATGTCCTATTAATGCCTGGCCATCAGGGCAAATGACATTCTGAGGCGTGAAGAACAAAAGGGGAGTTGGGTATAGCAAGAATCTAATTTTAGCTAATATGGATCTACATGGTCATTCCTATAACCATGATTCATGACAGCATTGCAAATATTAGACATTATCCTTTTAACATGTAAGTAGACAATATGTGTATCTGTTTCTTAAGATTATAATAAAGATGTGTGAAAATAGTGAATATTCTGAATTATAAAAAGAAAGTGTTGTCATTGCTCATAAGTTTATGATTATAAAATATTTATAAAATTTTTTCATACTTCATTTGATTTGTCTATCAACCTGAAAATTAAATCAGGTATATATTCTATATAGGTTACATTGCCAATTAGAATTCATCTGCTCATTCATTCATTAATTTGGCTAAGTTTCATGAAGTATTTACTGTATGGAAAACAATGTAATATAAATTTAGGGAATACAAAGGCTAGATGAAATCAATCTTTTAATTAGAAAATCTCACATAGCTGATCAAATTAAGAAAATAAACCAAAACTCACTATGATTTTGTTTTTTAGGCTCCTGATAACATTATCATATTCTAATGAAGCTCTTGCAGAGGTAAATTTAAAAAACATATGAAGAACTCTGTAGGAGAAAAATACTTCCAAATTTCCTATATTGCCAAAATTAAACAGAAAACTGGAGCTTTATTCCTCTTGGAATTTAAAACAATAAGCAATCATTAATTACTTATTTAACAGACAATACACGTCTATTATCATATTAGTCACTAAATATACAGCAAATAAAGTCCAAAGTTTTGTTGTAGTTGAAACTGAAGAGGATGCATGTGTATTTCTGAGGGTGTGTGTGTCTCCCCAAGTCTATGTGTGTGAGAGACAACTCAAAACCCAGAATGTGTAATGTAGCTAGGTTGGGAGTTAACATGTGAAAAATACTAATTGCAATGAGATCATGAAATGTTACATATTCTAAACTGCAAACAAATGAATGTCCCTGCTCGATGTAAGTCCGTGTTACTTGTCAAGATAAATGTAAATAGCTGGCTAAAAATTTTTATCATCTCTGAAAATATCTATGAGAAAATACACCCTCTGTAATTCAATAAGTAAAACCATTCCCCTTTCTTTACTTAGAATAGAACACAGAACCAAACAATTATGGAAATTCAATACCAGCCTAAATGATTCATTATGGTAGACCTTGAACTAAGTCGAAGACCTATACTTTTCTTTGTTTTTTTAAAGCATGGTATGTGGTTTTTTAAAAGCCTATTACATAATAGGGTCATGTTATTTTCATTATTTTATAAATTTGATTAACTTAAAAAGCAGATTTTTTTCCTATCTTTATTAGCCTGATCAAAATACAGCATATCTGAAGGATTTTAATGAACATTAAAATGTTCTATATTTTCTACAGATTTTTTATGAAAAGATTATATTTATAAGATTAACTTCACCTTTAATATCACACATTTGAAAGTAATGACCCTTAATTCAGAGTTTCTTAGAGATGACCATAATAGTAAATTAATTTAGCCTTACTGACTAGAAAAATAAAACTATAAAATACTGCATCATTTTTGCAGTGTCTCTTATAGGGCCCTGCAGACAGCCAAAGTGAAGAAAGTGGTTTGGCCTTGACAAATGGGCGACTGCAATAATGCCAGGTCACATCAATAGAATGGGGTCTTGGCTCCCCCTGTTGGGCCTGCAAATCCATGTTTTTGATCCATCACATAACAGACCTTTAAAAAGGGAGGAAAAAAAAAAAAAACAGTATAAGCCAAATTAAAGACCTATACCCACACTGAAAATCTATGCTTGAACAATTTTTGGATCAAAAGAATCATGAAAATCCATAAATAGAGAAGAAATGGGTGTTTTTAATTTAGTGAAACAGTGTCCAAATGAGGTAGCTAATCTTATCAATGCTTCAGTCTTGTTTTTAGATGCAGTCTGGTAATAAAAGTTGTTTCTACTCCTCTTGGTATATACTAAAAGGAATTTTTAAATAGTTTGCATGCTTTTATTGTAAAGCAATACAGGGCTTTATGTCTATTAAAAAACAGTTATATATACTGAAATACATTGTATCTGTGTATGAAGACAGCATAACAAAATGCTCTGAAAGCTGCTGAATAATAGGAGACCAGGGTGATAGAGAAACAGTAAATCAGAGGGTTAATCTGATTAGATTATGATATATACATGTGTGAAATATCAAGGGAATCCCCCTGAACAATCAATACACACTTTAAAAAAATGAAAAGGTAAAGCAGGTTCTGTCTGGGGGTAGGTATCAGTGGGAGGAGAGGGGCAAATGAAGAGGGTGAAAAATGATGAATATGGTTCATGTTAGGTCCCTGGCATTCTTGGGGCAGGCGGAAGGTCCCGAGCTAGCACCGAAACCAGACCCCCTGATTTATGACCACTTGCTTCTCCCCTGCTTGTTTCCCGGCCTGATTGTTTCTCAGCTTGCAAAACACCTCAGGAACTTCCAGTTACTCAACTAGCCAGGCATGTCGACCTGTTCCATCTGGTGATCCCAGATAATTGTAGACCAGACACTCTCTCTCTCCCCCATGGCTTGGCCCCTCCTATAAAGCCCACTACCCATTTTCAGCCAAGCCGCTGCACTCTGAACACGAAAGAGTGACAGTCCGGTGGTCTGGTTCCAATAAATCTTTCTTTTCCACATGTGGCGTGGTTTTTATTTGGCAGTACCTTACAGTTCATGTATTTAGTAAATGTATATGAAAATAGAACAATGAAACCTGTTGAAATTGTTCTAGGAAGTGGGGGGAGGGAATATGAGGGCAAATGATGGAGAGGGTGAATCCAATTAAGATACATTATAAGCACATATGCAAAATATGATAATAAAAAAACAAAGAAACAGCTATGTTATGATTCCATCGGTGATCCTTGACTCACTTGTCCCAGGATGTCTATGATAAGAGAAGAAATTAACAAAGAGGAAAGTAAATGACACAATCGCTACTCACTTATGTAAATAGGAGAGTGGGGGAAATGTATGCATTTCCTGAGATGATTGTTAAATTACAACTGTAATAGCAATTTCTTTTAGTGAAAAATAATGCAATAAATTACAATCCCAAATCTGCAGCCTCACTCATAGTTGCCTCATCTCAGGACAGGTTTTGCCACCATTACCATTAGGTCTACTATGAAAACTACAGATTCTATAGAAATCACAGTTAAAAGTGGAAAAAAGGAAAGAAATTAAAAAATCACAACTATACCCTAAGACCTTCTAAAATTCCCAAGAACATAACAAGATGTTACTGTCATACCTTAATAGGTTTTTTCCTACTTCATAAATAATTTTAACATTGTCCCATTAGTTTTCTTATATAGAATGATGAGATCAATACATTTTGGATTATTAAGGTTTCATGATCTTGGCTTATTAACCTTGGCTTAATAAATCTAGAGAGATAAAGGAATCAAAACCCGCTACTCTAACAGGAATCTGCTGAAGCAGTGTTTCTTTTTTTTTCTTTTCTTTTATTGTTGTTCTGGGTGGGGGTATATGGTGACATTTACAAATGTTCTTACCATATATCAAATACATTGTATTTTAATTCACACCCTTCATCATTCACCTTCATCCCCTCTCCCCGCATTTCTGGAACAGTTTTTTGAGAGCAGAGAAGATAGCAACTTGTGAGCTTTGCCTTTCCAATAAGTATGCAGAAGGGCTCTGATTCACTGAATAAAACACGTGGAAGGAAAAGTCAAATACTGAAATTCATTTCCTCTAAAAATTCCTATATGCCCATTTTCTTTACAGAATATGAGCACAAAATATCCACCCCAATGTTCTTTTCTGCACATATGCCTGTAGCACCAGCAGGCAAACAAACATTGGTACTGTCTCTTAGATACATATGGATTAAGTGGGCTGCACGCTGACCTTGGAAATTCACCAATATTTACAGCACAGTTTCTATGGGAAAACATGTTTCATGTCCTAAATAACTTATTAATGTTTGCATACATGGACATTTAAAATTTTGTTACAAGATATATTATAAAGACAAGATACAGATGTGGTTAGCACAGAGTTAATTCGTGTTGCTCTCCTTTTCTCACCTCTAACTTTTCCTTTGTAGTCTGGCAAGTGAATGGAAATGTGGCGATGGACACAGGTATACCATTTTTGTTTGGAAAACCCTATGAATTTTTTAAATTAGCAAATGGAACACATAATAAATCTCTAACAACCTTAATCCAGTTCCACCATTAGTCACTCCAACCTGCTTCAGTTACCCTATTTGCATTTATTAGATAGACAATTTTGCCTGGGGAAATCTCAAAAATGCAATTTTCCAGATTTTGCTGGTTAGGAAACACAGATTTTATGATGTTAGGTTTGTCATTTATCTGGAATGACTCGTCATCTCATTCTAAACATCCAAATTCTTAGCATTCAGATTAAAGTGGGTAGAAAGGTGGGGAAAGGAGGCGAAGAATGTTTTGCTTATGATTCAAAGGCAATCATTAGAGATTTGAGAAATATAAAATGATTACAAATAGAAAACTTTCTTCCAAATTTTAAACTCAGAAAACCATAATATTTCATATCAGGTAAAGCCTTTAATTTTGAATTTATTACTAAACATATGAACCATGTTTCAAACAACCCTAGCTAATGATAGCACTAATCTCTTTTTATTAACTATTTCAAAATATTTTAAACAGATTTTTTTAAAAGAAAAAAAAGAACTAAGAAGTAAGAAATGTGCATGAAATAATAAAAGTACTTATAAGAAAAGTGAGAAAAAAAAACCTGGACCTATGAGAATAAAGAAAAAATGACACTGAAAATCAAGATATATTAACAGTAAACACATTCAAGGAGAGCTCCAAGGAGATTGTACATAATATAATGTGTGTGCACACTGACCCATCAGCCACCACGTTAGTAGAGAAGAAAGGACAGTTTCACACTGGCACTGGTATATCATAAACAGAACATTTCAAGTTAGAAATGCTTTTCAATGGTTTCAATCTTTTGCTGCAATCTGCATGTTGCTTTGCTTTTCAAGACTTAAATTCAGTTAAACACATTAAAGGAAAGTTCACATTTATCCATTTCACAGATATTCCCTTACTCTGAGTCAGGGTGGTATGGCAGCTCAAAAACAAGCAGCATATTTAGTTAGCAAGTGTACATACAATATTGTTGCATCCACAGAGTCAAGCATTTAATAAAAATTGGAAGGTGATTACTTCCTGAGGCTTATGTACTACTTACAATCTAGCATCACAGAATGGAATATAAGGGCACCATGGGGTTGTTTACCTGTCAATCACTTGTCAGTCTTTCAGGTTCTCTATAAACACCCCTGGTACTTTGAAACTTCTTTCCAGTTGCTGTAATTAGAATTTTTAAACACAGCAATAGACACATTTTCTAAAACTGCTAAATTAAATCACCAGCAGACACAAAAGGAAAGGTACTACCATGGTAACTTTTGTGCAACTGAAAAATTACATTTTTAACTTGTTTTCAATTCAGATCATTGATTTCTTTTTGTTTTATTCTTGTTTAATGTAACTTTCCACTCTCTATATCTTTTTCAATTCTTATTGTATTTTGATGGAACAATGAAGTGAAAAAAATGCTAGCTCTGTTCAAACAAATCTAACATAAGCTATTTAACAGTATATTTTCAGGAGTATAACAAAAGCAGTAAGTAATGGGACTTTGTCTAGTTTGCTAGTATTTCTACAACATCTATTGTATGTATAAAGTCAGTAAATGACAATCAAATTAATTAAAACTTGTCTAAACATACTTCTGCCTCTCAGACATCTTTTTGGTTTAAATAGATGTCATGTATAGTGCAAACCATCATACAAATAAAATGCAAAGTCTTTCTTAGAGCATTTTTATGGAAAGAACACAATTCAAACACATAGCTGTTCTAATGCTTTTTAAATAATACCTGCCCTTTTCTTCTCTTCTTTCTTTCCTTTCAAAAATAATCTGATAAGAAAAATCAAGCCTAGAAGTTTAAGTCAACTTCCTCATAATTAACATTTTCTTGATTGAGCATAGATTTAAAGACATTAGAAGGAAAAGTGCATTGTGCAGAGAAAGAATCTTTGTAAATGCCCCCCTTAAAATCCTGAAAATAATATGCCATAAGATTCTGTTTTCTTTCACTTTATAGGACTAAACAGTTTCTCAGGCAGCTCAAATAACTTTTGAGGGGGGAAGGGCAGAGACCAAATTGATTTGGCAATAAATGAACTGAGTTGGATTGACCAGCTGTTAAGATAACTGATGTACCAACCTGACTACAGACCTCCCCCAAAAGTCAGGGGCAAAGCAAGTGTCAATAGCCCAAATTGACCTTGCCAAGCTAAAGTGAAAGTCATATTTTTTCATCGCAATGAAAATTGGAAATCCATCACAGCAGAGATTTTCAACTTAAGATTATTGTACACACAATGTTCAATGAGGGACCTCGGGGTTACTATTATGCCTGCTTCAAACAGAGAAATGCCAATTAATGCTTAATATATCTTACAGATTGCTATTTTGTATCAGATTCCCTATTAAATGAAATTTGGGAAACTTAGAAATGTTTAGGACATGGTTCTCATGCCTCTTCCAACAGGGGAGCAGCACCAGCCAGAACCCCATGTGTCCTAGCTTTCTACAGGACCTTGTAAGGCCGTCACTCACAATGGCAAATTGCTTTAGGTTTTGAACTGCTTAGTCTTTAATTCTTTTTGAAACGATAATACCTCAGATGTTTCCAAAATTTTTCAACATCCCATGTTTCTCCAGCTTATTCTCAGGTACAATGTAGTTGAGTGCTTTTAATACCCTTCCTGTTTTTGTCTGACTGTCTTTCATTTTGCCAGTGTTGCTAGTAAGACGTCATTTCTCAATGTGAACTATGATTAGTTTTATGGACCTGAGAAGACACAAGTTCCAATCCTGTCTCTACCTCTTGTTAGCCAGGGTAATCAAATTTCAGTTTTCTCATCCATAAAGTAAGATACATAATGACTCATCCTGAAAAGAATATTGCAACAAAAATTAAAAATCCACATATATCTTCTTGAAAAAGTATCAGAAAAAAATGTAAAGCTTCTTTTTTCTCTTTCTTTACAGCTGAAATCATTAGGCAAAAATAAATAAATTAATTAAAAACAAAACAAAAACCTCCTTAGTAGAACTGGAGAATTTACGGGGAAAACTGACATTCAGCATTTACTCCTGTGACTTCACCAGATAAACGTCAGAGTATGAACCAGGCACAACAGAGGTTGTGGCCTTTGTATATTGCCCTGCCTTCATCCAGACCCCAGTGTAGCGCTATGAGCAGATGGGTTCTTTCTGAAGATAAGTACAATAACAATGAAACAATAAGTATCGTGTACAGTTCTATGAAGGTCAGGGAGGTATCTGTAAACAACAATAAACACAAACGGCATGGAATGTTAAGAAAAGGAAGACAAAGGGTCTGTGTCCTGTAGCAGGTAGAGATCAAGCAACACAGATTCTCAGAAGAACTTGTACACATGGAGTGTGGACCTCTGAGCTATAATGAAATAACCTCTTCCATGAACTGGATAACCATGGGCAAGTCACATAACCTCCCTGGTACTTATCTTTCCATCAGAGAAGGTATATCCTCCTTTTCTTCTAATATAGAAAATAAAGTCGACATTAATGCATCTGTGCCCTTAGTTCTTCAAATAATGGGATAGAGAAACATGGTATCAGGAATAAAGCTAAGAAATGATTCCAAACTCTGAAAGGGTGAGGACACTTTTCCAATTTGATTGTATTTCAGACTACTATAGGTTAAGAAGTTAGGAACTTCAATTAACAAGGGGGACTGTTGGGAAGGGAACTAGCAGGAGGGGGTGGGAGAAAGGAGAGTTGGTAAAGGAAGGTGAATATGATTGAAGTACATCATGTGTGTGTATGAAAATAGAATCATGAAACCCATTCAAATTGTAATAATAAAGAAGGGGAAAGAAGGAGGCAGGAAATAGAAATCAAGAGGATGAGTTTGACCAAAGTACACTATATTCATGTATGGAAATAGCACAGTGAAACTCCTTTGTACAACTAATATGCATAAATAAAACAAGAGAAGAATTTCACTTGATTATCACTATAATATCAATTAATACAAATGCTGAGGGAACTGCTTTCTTCACTGTTTATATGTACTCTGTTGAAATTTTTAAAAATCTTGTTCTTGATATGAAAACATCATACTATACAATGGCTTTGTAATCCTGTTGCAAAATCTCTTCATAAGTCCATCCTCTTTTTTCCAAACAGTATCAGCCTGGATGAGGACACTGCAATATGACATTTTTTTTTTAACTGATCATCTAGGCTTTGAGTCTCTCTTCAATTCAATCATAATCTTCATAGAGCATTACCTTCCTCAGATCACCCCTGCCTATCCAATAAAGTCTGAATGAAGTCCTTTGCCTCGTATTTCAGAGGCGTTCAAATGTCTCAGTCTACATTTCTTAGACCTTCCTTCATTCACTAGCATAAATACATGAATCTTTCACCACCATTGAGCACACCTTTTAACTGTTTCAATTAATGTCATTCTCTCCATATGGATGCTTCATTTCCCCTCACTTAAAATGAAATCTGTGTGTTGCCTCCTCAAATACCCTGTTCCAAAATGATCTCTAAATCCTCTGGAGTTTGATGGCACCAACATGAGTCCCTGATGGAAGCATTATTTTTGTTTCACAACCAAGTCACATAGTATAGCTGCTTGGAATACAGAAAAAAAGAAAGGAGCTGTCATTCTCGAAAACAAATAAATCCATTAGCCAGTCTCTAACTAGACATGCAGTCACATTCTGGTCAGCTTGACATAGGAAAGTAACAGACTTTTCCTTTATTCATCACATAAAACTTATACAAACAGCTGTGATTATATTGCTGCTTGTAAATAAGAAAATGGATGCTGGAGTTCAAAACTCAAAAAATTGTATGGTAACAGCACTGTCTACTTGACACTATGAAAGCCACATGTCATATATTCTCAGTTACTTCCTATAACAAATCTGAGTTGATTGATATTATTTGAAAAAGCACTAATGTTCACCACCATTTTGTACAAAGTCACACGTTTAGAAAACAGCTATCAAATAATTCCAATTAAGATATCCTGACTCCAAACATAGGTGTCCCTGTTATCATTAGAAACCTATCACTCACGCTATGCTTCCTAGAGGCAGAGTAGAGACAAAATAGGTTTAGAGTGTATGCTAATGAAGAGGGAAATAATAATTCATCATAAACTCCTCTGAAAGGATAACTGGTTATGATTCTTGAAATTAGTTGATTTGCTTCCCCTGAAAATAACAGTATTTTGATGGAAGCCCACAAACAAATCTCAGCCATATGAATCCATTCTCTTCTTTAGTACATGCAGGAGAAATGATGCACACATACACACATTTGCAGACTCGATCACTAGTGAGTGAACGTCCAGAGTGCTCCTTGAGCTCATTCGCTGTCCTTATATGACATCTAAGCATGACATCAAGAAAAACTGAGGGATCATTTTTGGAAACTACTATAGAATTAGAATTATCAGTTATATAAAAATCCTCTATAATATCTTGATCATCTATCATGGCATTAGTGATTTTCTGAGCACATGTCTGTACCATTAATAATTTATTTTAGTATTATCAAATACTATTAGGGATACTAATTTGGTACTTACTACAAACATTAATATAGTATTTACAATACAGAAATTAATATTACTGTACCAATATGCTAGATATATTTTAGAAACAGACAAAAGCACAGTTTAAAAAGTTTAGAGAAAAACCTAAATAGAAATTTAAATAGAGAATTCTAACATTTTCTTCTTACATCTAGGGTCACATTATTATATATAGGATTTCTGTGAAAGAAATATTAAGTCTCTTACAGACAAATATAATAAAGAGCAGAAGTCAGGCTACTTTTCAGTCACTACTTTCCCTTCAGCCAGACATTTACATGCAGTGTCCAGTCTGCATCCTGACTCTGAGATCACTAATGGGTAGATCATCCCAAGGAGTCCCTGAAGGATGTGTACACTACCCTGAAGACACAGAATGAAATTACAGTTACTAAATGCTTTTCCAGGAATGACTTAGGCATCTTAGAGAATATCATACTGGTGTGATACTTGCATTCACTAATGTTTTTGGAAAAGTGTTATTGGTGCCTACTTTGCCAAGCTCTGTGGTAAGCAATCACCAAACATCTCATACTAGATTCAGTGTGTCTACTTTTAAGCTCAATAGAGACAGATGAGAAAAACAGGCCAGTGATGACTGTGTTCAAAGGACAGTCAGATGTAGGACACCAAATCTAGCCATGAATGAAGAGAAACCTAGTAAGTGTGAATTCTAAGCTGTCTTAGTCGATTTTCTATAATAAAATACCGAAGACCAAGCGTTAGGTAAGGAATAGGATTTTATTTGACTTACTGTTTCTGGAGACTAAGAAGCCCAAGAGTGACTGCTCACCACTTGGAGAGGACTTTCTTACAGCACAGGTCATCACAGGGTAAGATGGAGCAAACATGCAAGTTCAGGTCTCTCTTCCTCTTCTTATAAAGCCATTAATGCCATCACAGGGACCCATCCCCATGACCTTCTGTAATCCTAATTACCTCCCAACATACCACCTCCAAATACCATCATTATATGAATGTGGGGTTTAAATTTCTAAGACATGAACTTTGAGAAATGTATTCAAAGCACATCATCAGCTCAGCTCCAATAGAAGAAAAGAAATAGAGTAAGAATGCTAGCCAGTTACACTATATGTGCCCTTACAAACTACAATTTTCTGGTATTTAAATTAGTATTGGAAGAAACACATAAAAAAGTAAGGGACTAGTAGAAACACTAACCTGTATTCTGCAGATCATAAGTACAATTTAGCAAAAACAACATTGAAGATACGCTGACAAGACAAGGTTTGCTGGCATTCATCCAATACATAATTAGTGAACAACTAGCATAAGCCAGATGCTGGACAGACATTATGGAAATAATAATGAGTAAAAACTCACATCTGTTTGCAAGCTATAGTGAAGAAAGAGTATTTGTACATAATCATACAAATGCAAATGTATTTGAAATACTTAAGGAAATTATTCTTCAAGGCCGTGTAAACTGGAAAATCAAGGAAAGCTTCCTGAAGGAGGTGGTATCTGAACTGGAAAGTGAAACTTCTAAATGCAGTAACCAGGGATATGGAACAATGACCAGGTACAGAAAGGAGTGTGTACAGAAAGGAGTATGTACAGCAAGTGGTTATCCAGGTCGAAGGCCCTATGGAGGTGAAGAGGGAGGCATGCCTTGGGAGTTGCATATGCCTCTGGAGCTGGACCCAGACCCAGAGAGGACAGGTGAGTGAAAGAAGCAGGAGGAAAGCTGTTGAGAGAGGCAGGGGGTAGAGGTTTCAGACACTCACCAAGAATGTGGTTCATTTCTTAAGAACTAAGAGAGTCTTTTAACTGCTGAAGTTCACATTTAACTCCATTCTTCCTCCCTCCCTCCATCTCTTCAACAAGTACTGATTAAGCACCTACCAATCCACCATGTGAAGAAAATACACTCTCACATATTAGAGGAGGAAGCAGAACAGAAAATGGTAAAAAAGCAAAAATACTATCGATATCACAAGTTTGCTATGAGGACTACACAAGACCATCTGATAATACAATTCACAGAATGCAAACTGCCATGTTTAAAAAAAAACACATTTGTACAATTTTCTTAGATGAGATTGTAAGGCACACATATGGATTCATAGTGCAAAAAATGAAAAAGTATAGTACAGGTGAGACGAAGATAGAATACAGAAATTCTGTTAAAAAAACATGACAAACACACTACCCAAACCAAGACTGTATTATACACCAGAAATTGGATCTTAATAGATTTTTTTTAAAAAATTATCTCAAAAACCTGAAAAATAAGTTCTTGTTATCTATGCATGAGAAAATTAAGTACAAAGAAATCATAACTCTAAGAGGCTCGATTTTATGCACATGGACTAAAAGTTGCTGTAATAGAAAACTGATCTGAATTCCTGCTACAAGTTTAATGGATTAGTTATATGCTTTTGATGGCAAATAAATGACACCTACCCAAATCTGGCTTCAATAAGAATGGAAATGATCATCTCACAAACCAAGAAGGTCAGAGGCAGGTCAGGCCATAGCTTTTCACTTCTACCATTTCATTTCTCCATCTTCGATGTCAACTGGTCCATATGCTCCTGGTCTCAACTCTGCCATCAATGCTAATCAGAGCTTCATGCTTCCCAAGTCATAATCATGGGAGGGTGAGGAAGAATAGAAGGAAGGAGAAAAACTAAGAAAGGGGGAGAAAAATAGAGGGAGAGAAGATAGCTCCAGGTCCCTTCTTTCAATATGACGGAATCAACATGGAGAATATAATGCTTGATGGAGAGAGCCCAAACAAATGTCATGTATTGATTGTTTTAAAATAGTTGCAATACCTCTTTGGGCTCTAGAATGATTTGAAAAACTGAATCAGATCAAGGATCAACTGAAAAGGGAAAATGGAGTGCAGACGTAACCAACAAGGTTTGATACAGTTAAGAACTTAGACATTTCAGAAATTAAAGTGAAAAGTCATCATTACAAGCACATATGTATAGCACATGAGCCCAGTCAGTGTCTCTGTTTCTAGTAACAACATCATAGTGAAAATTTCTTGAGAGTTCACGAAGTGTAAGTACTTTCCTGACACACAGCATCAGTGAACCTTCACAATACCTGGTCAGATCAGGATATACTATCTTCCTTTAACAGGTAAGGAGATAAGGCATAGGGAGTATTTCCTACCCGGCACACCACTAAAACCAGAATTTTGTCTGCCCACAAAAGTTTGGCTCTCTTTACCACAACATGCTAACTCACATGCCATTTTTAAAAGGTTTTAAAATTATTATTGTGGTAGGGGTATACTGTGACATTTTTATAAAAGTTCATACAATACACCATAGATGAATTCACTCCCTCTATCATTCTCCTTTATTCCTCCTCCTCCCATTCCTGGAATAGTTTCAACAGGTCTCACTTTTCCATTGACATACATGTGTACATAGTATTTGCACCATCATTTGCCATTTTTTTATAAATTCCCAAACCAACTGCCATAATATGTCCTCATAATAAACACAGTAGACTATAATAAGATCACATACTATTTACCTGGAAATTGTGTTGAACTGAAAATTTGTGCCAGTAAACATACTCTGCTCTTTTCAAATATGAACTCTTCAAAAATTAGATAGGATGTTACTAAAATTTTGTTTTATCCCAAAAACAAGTTTCTGTTTAAATGAAATTTAATAGGCTTTATAAAATAAATACATAAATTTTTTTAAAAAAAAGAAAAGCCCTTGTGAAATTACTTAATAAGCATTTATCTAGCTCCTTCTCCGTGCTTAACCCAATGTTAAATGTTATGGAAGGCATAAAAATAAAAAGACTTAGAACCTGCTATCAAGATCGTGAATTCTAGGAGAAAGAGAAGGGGACAACTTCACTATGATATAAGACAGCTGTTACCCAGAACTAACAGAAGTATAGAAAGATGCTGAGAGACATGGCTACAAAGAGAGTAGGCTCAGAGTAAGCCCTACAAATGTGTCACAAAAGGACAACTTGAGTTTGTGGTATAAGGTCCTCCAGTCATTTAGTCAACAAAAGTTCCAATAAGGTCCAAAACTTAAAGTGATAATGTGCTAAATAAAATATGACCCCATTCTCAAGATAAAAGGCATTTTATAGAAAATATCAGGGTATCAGTGTGCTTCTCTATTTTTTTCTTTAATAGGTGCTTTGATTTGAGGCAAGAAGAATAATAACTCTCCTGAGAAGTCTCTACCAGCTGCAAGTAAATCAAGATCCTAGGTGGAACACACTCCCCATATGCAAACTTCAGTCTGTCTGCCTACTAAAGAATCTGCCAGGCAGTCTGCTAACCTTTGCTGCAGCTGATGGACTCTCCTCTACCTTCCTAGGACACTGACCTCATCACTGCCTCACTCCCACTGTCTTGCCCTCCATTATGCAGTCTATGTTCACCAGCTGACTGTCATGATTCCTGTCTCTGTGTGGCTGGATTTTCGAAGATAAGATAATGGCCTTTTATGTGCAGGCACTGTGAATTCTTCTCCACCCCTCATACAGGGAAGACAATTTAAGTGGAAAGGAATAAATTGCTGGGTTTAATACAGTGACCAAACACAAAAGCCTAATAAAAATGTCACAAGTACATGCTCTAGAATGGCAACGAATTGTGAAAGCACACTAAATGATGTACGCTGTGCCTCAGCAACCCGTGTAAGGACAGGATATGATGAGTTTACACCATCTGCCTCAGTTCTCCCCAGCTTTCAGCAATATCAATTTTGTAGTTATTTTGTAGCAAAATTGTTTTACTTGCAAACTAAAACAAAACAAGCATGTGTGCACACACAAAAATACATAAACTATTAGGAAAGAATTGGTAAATGATTAAAAGTTATAAAATAACTCTCTCTTTAGGTTTTCATAAGTAAAACAAATACTTTTTTTTTATCACAGGGAGGAACTTGGTACAAAAAACTACCTGTATGTAAGCACTCAGATACATTGATTTAAAAGTTTACTTATTGATGTTCTCCTTAAACTTAAACACTATAAGGATGAACAACTGCAAAGATATTAAAAAGATAAAGCTTCAAATGGTTTCTGCAGCTCATTTACCATGAAGAATGATTCCATGGATCCTTTGTGTTCCTGCGCTCTCCTTCACCCTATGAACATTTGAGTACCCACTCCATGTGAATACTGTGTTGTGAACAGAGAAAGAAGAAAATGCCGAAACTCTCAAGGGCTGTACCACCTATAGAAAGCATTTTGTTAGTTAACTAATAAGCATAATATAAGAATTAAACAATTTCTATAATATGCTACACTCAGTCAAAGTAGCATATTTTTAATTCCCTAGCTAGATATTTGTGGGTTAACCATGTTAAAAAGTAAGTGAAAACATGTGATGTCTATTGCTTGGTACTGCATAGCAAAACAAGGGAAGAGGCCCCAAACGGGGTGGTGGCACCTTCTGAATGGCAGCAGTTGCTATTGAGAGGAAGTGAAGCAGTGCCTGGTTAATAGCAAAACCAGGTGGGATTTCTACATCCTAGGAACAGCACTGGAAAGTCGAAGAACTCCATGAAAATGCAGAACTGCACAAAAACAGTAGACGGATAGAAGGCAAAAGAAGCTTTAGTCAGTTTCTGCATGGCTAGGCTTTCCATCCTAATACTTAAGGGAGAAGGAGTGGGGGAAACAGGAGAATTCATCCCCAAAACAAAACAAGGACAAATGATTTTAAGATGATGGTAAATATTTGGTTTATTTTTTTCATGGACCAAGAGTCACTTGATGTATGAATAGTTAACACTAATTGAACTCTGCAGCAGATGCACTATATCACTTTATCCCCCCAATGACTCAGTGACACTTGTTCTCTCATTATTGCTATCTTTAAGAAATAGACACCGAGACAGTCACATCCCTAGTAAGCAATCTGCAGTCCATTGCAAAGCCCACATTTATTCATCCAACCAATATTTCTTGTATATATACTGTACTACTCTTTACCACAATGCTTCCATTTCAGTTGGCTCAGACAGATAATAAGTAAAATATTAAGAATAATAAATGGTGTTGGAGCCTATAGATAAGACATGAAAGTGGGAAAAATGGGTTGGGGGGTTCTTTGCTTTATTATGCAGAAACTATTGCAAAATGGAATTTTATTTAGGAACTTAATAAAATCCAAAAAATAAATGTATTCATAAACACTGAGTGTACTCTGAAGTGAATTCTTTCTATCAATCCCATTTAAGACATAGCTTTCTTTGAGCTATAATTTGGTCCTATATTTCTGAGTTTCCTTTGATATCTTTCCCCATATTTAATACAAAAAGAATTGGTAGACAAAGAGATAGGCATGGGAAACTAAGAGAAAGGACAGTAACTTTCAGCAATGACAGTAGTGTGTCAGTCAAAAACACCGATCCAGTGTATTCAAAGAGTTATTGTTGGAGATTTATAATAATATTTCTTCTATTTATTTTTATTCCCATGTCTAATTCCTTATATCCAAGCAATTTTTTGTGAGCTAGTGCCAGAAAAAAAGAGTCTTGGGCAGAATACTGACAAGTAAGCTTTGCAGTGATGTGAAGTTCAAAAACCACAGATGAACTGTACATCAAATACTTTTGGGTCCAACCCTCTCTCCGTGTAGTGGGGAAAAACTCCTGCAAGGACAGATGCAGCCAGTTTAGAGGATACACACCACATTGTGCTGCTAAAGACTGCTGTGCACAGCAGGTGCTCCACCATACTTCAGGTGCCTTTGTGACAGAAACAAAGTTAAACTAGAAAATGTTAAAGTCTTTAGAATGATTGTTGACTGGGTTTGTACACATGCACACATATAAGCAAATACCTAAAGCAAATGTTGGCCCTGTGTTAATGTTCCCATGTTAATGAAATGGTTACAAAAGAGTCTAAGTTTATCCTTCAACGTAACAACAGAATGCCAAGTTCACCTTTCAGGTGCATTGGGACAAACAGATTGACCAGGCCAGTATGATATTCAAGGTCATACACCTGACTGTGTTAGTACCAGAAAAATAAGGATATGCCTCAACCTCCTACTTCCAAAATGTTTTTAGAAAATCTCAATCATAACCGACAAAAAGTAATCATTCTTTGGAACAAATAAATAGTGATCTTGCTACTTGGATTAACTGGAATAAACAGGAAAGTAGAGAAGGGGGGGCACACAATCAAATAACTTTGAGAAACAATTTTTTAAAAGTAAAACAGATTTCTTTATTTTAGTATGCCTTAGATATTAATACACAAACATATATTGTAGCCATCACTTTAGATGTGGCTTTTATTATTTGCAATCTCTTTAACCACAGAATCCTTTTCTCTTGGATTTTTCAAGGGCACACTTTTGGAATCATCTTATTGAAACATAATACAATACAAAATTAGTATAACAATAAGTACAAGGTATGAGAACAATATATTCTTGAGAATTGGGAAGAAGAGCTACACTTGAAAAAAATCTGAAGCTGAATTTTCTTATGAAAATACAACAAAGTAAGTATCTTTAATAGATACCATAATGATAATTAGGGTTATAATATTTACTTGGAAATAATGAATCCTCCCTCAAAGCATGTTCTCCTATTTGAATAATGTTCTTCAACTCAATTAAGTTAATTTGGAAAATAAAGCCATATCTTGTCATTTGAAACTACTGTGTCTGTGTATGTGTCTATGTGTGCCTGCCCGTATGTGTGTATGTCTGTCTGCATATGTGTGTGTCTGTATGTGTACTTCTGTGTGTGTGTGTGTGTGTGTGTGTGTTCTAATTAGAGTAAGGATTCTAAATGTGAAGAGGCTGATGAATATATTTGACCATTTAAATAAAATTCAATTTTATTTTTGAATCATTTTTGTTCCTCAAGTTCTTTGTCTGATTTTGATCTAGTATCTGATCATAGGGCAACAGATAATACTTGTTAATTCAGAAGAAATAGAAAATATAATGCTGATAGCAATGGCAAAACCCTGGCCACAGTCATGCTCTACTGTGAAACTGACAAGAGTTAAGGAAAGAGAATTTTTCTTGACTCCCTTAGGTGAAAATTCTTAGCTTGAAATATCATGACCAGTATACTTTGTGACTTTTAAACATAATTATTGTAGGCATGTTATTCTTGTGCATACAACTGAACTATAAAAGACACTGTATTTGCTGCAGTAATTTCCAGCATCAAGTAAATTCCAGGGGATTACATGGTGGGTGGGAAGAGGAAAAGGTATTTCCTTTTATCAAACGTAACTGTGTTGCTTTCTCATTCCCTCACGCTCCTGTGCAATGAAAGAAGAATCCAGGGTGGTCACTTGGAGTACCTGATTAACAACTTTCCTTGAAACTATTCATTAGGTGTGGAATTCATTCCCCTTTAAGGAAGGGAAAGAAAACCACACCAACTCAAGAAAGAGAGCTGCTGGCCTCTTAGAAACAGACTCCAGATTCCTTTTGCCTTCAGGGTATTCAGGTTCCATACATTCTGTTCTCCTCAAAAGGTCAGGAAAATTAATTGTCCGGGTGCACAATGCATTTCCTAGGGAGAATTACAGAAAATGATGGTCCCTGCTCTCAAGCTTGTTACTAAAGGATGACAACACAAATATAAACGTACAAACCTTCATCAACCACAACCATTATTCTCTCCTGGATTTCCCCTGTTTAATTTTTAACTCATTTCTTCATGCTACCACTCATGAAGCTTGAGAAGCAGGTGATTATTAAAACTGCTTCTGTTGTATACCACTTACCTCATATTAAGGGATTATCAACTACCAAAATAACCACTTAATAATACATAACTATCAAATCTCTTTTAATTAATTTACTTTTTTTACCCTAAGCCTTCAAACAATTCACATTTAATAGCAAAGCCATGGAGCATGTGAGCAGGCTACATTTACTTAGAAAAAACAACAACAAAAAAGATTGCCTTTATTTATTTTTTTTTATTGCTAATAGTAAAGAGAACAATCTCAAAATCACTCATCCATGTCCTAATAATCTAATTCCTGGCTTACTACCATAAATAATTCCACTATTATAATTCTTGCAAGTCCTGTGAAGAGTTCACTATAAATTTTTGAAAAATAGCTAGAACAAATCTTAGCTAGATTTCAATCTCCCTTCTCTCAATTATTTTTGAACATTCTCCTAATTCCCCTAGAGACTTAGAGGCCTTATGTGAAATTCTGACAAAATGATGGTAAGCACATATGGACAAAGTCCTCTCATCAGACCTACTACAGACCTTATAAGCAAAACAACTGGTACTCAGAAGGTCAAATAACTTTGGTCAGCATAGCTGCTAGCAACCACAGCACTGGAAATGCAACTAGTACAAGTTATCTCACTTCTGATTTAGTGATATTGGCATGGCGTGGTATTTTGCTTTACAAATTCAGTGTATTACTAGGGTCTTTCTCAGGATTAATTTCTGTCACTGTTCAATCTCCACCAAAAGGTATTTATTAAGTTTGTATGGAATTATCACAATAAATCCCACTATACAAATAAAAATAATGATAATGCAATAAAAACAAATAATTTGGCTATACTTTGTCCTGTTTTTGAACAATTGTGCTCAATGTATTTTATTTATGGTCCTGAGCACATAAAACTTACACATTTACCCATAATTCTGCATATTTAGAAATAAATATTCTATGATGGAAGACTATAAACAGAAAGGTGTTAATCACCCTGCACAAGGCTAATCATTGCATATGAAACAAAGAAAAACGTAACACAAGTTTCGTTTCAAAGTCAACACGCATACTATGATTAGATAATACGTGACAACACATTATATGAGACAGAAAACAATTAATTGGCTTAACAGTAAAGACAAACAAAAAAATAAAAAAATAAATACATAGCACTTACGATATGCCAAGCATAATGCATACAGTGGACCTTGTTCATTTGGTGAATAACTTATTCCACACAAGACTAATAAGGTATGTTCTGGCTGTACCCTTATTTTACACAGGGGAAACTGAAATGTGTGGCAGGTAACTGAGAAACATTGCCAAGCATACACATTAAGGAATTCAAACTAGGCAGTCTGAGTCAATACTAACCATCACGTTATAATGAATGATGTGGAGGTAACTGAATAGCTGAGAAAGGTTTGATGGAGATGAGGCTCATGGGAGGAAGGCAAATGTGCTTCTGTAACAGGAGGCAAGGAAGAGGACCGAAAAGGTGCTGAGAATTTCTAGACAGCAAGAGGAAAATCTGCTCGCCCTGAGATGCAGTTTCTATGCAGTGACAGCAAGGACAAAAGTGAAGAGGTCAAGTAGAGCTGCATTATGGTTCAGTCTTCAAAGATGGGCAGAGTAGTCTGATACAAAGTAGAAGTTAACTTTAACTAAGCTAGTCACTCAATGTACACTAGAGAGTATTCCTAGATTTCTTCTTTTCTAAACTCAATGGCTTAATAGATTATCAAATATACTTGTAACAGCAGTTGTATTTATAACAATTATTTATGTTATCTTAGTAACCCTTAAAGAAAACTTGAATCTTTCTTTTTAATTTCCAGGTAGAGATTCAAAATAATCAATGTATGAATTTCTAGCATCACCTTTCTCAATGTAAAAGCTTAGGATTTACTTACTTAGTATAAAAGCAACACATTTTAGCTGTGCTAAATAAAACTTCCTGTAATTTTCCTGAAAATTCATTCTTTAAGCTACTCAAACATTCACACAATCTTTTCTAGCTCTCTGTATGCCTACATCCCAATCCCTCCCTACAGGTCCAGCTATCACCTGGTCGTCTTGAAATAACAGGTGGTGTAGTGAAAACTGTATCATTTAGAATATTCTTGCTAATCAGTCCATGAAATAACCAGGTTTGGTACTCTTTCTTTTTCATTTTTTTCAATTTCTGGGCATTTGTCTTTTGTTTTCTCCTTGTGTAAAAGAAGAGAAAAAAAAAAACCCCTACTTGTGAGTTTTTGTGACTAGACTCTGAGCACAGAAGTGACTTTGGGGAGAAAAAAGAAAAATTAATGTGGGCAAAAAAGTTGAAGAAAGTTTTGCCGGAAAGCTGAAACATGATAGAAGTAAGGCAAGCATACAGGGTCATACAAAGTGCCTACCTAATGCTTCCAGTGTTGTGCAAATGAGAATATAACTTGGTTCAAAGCAGGGTTTTCTGTTAGGAGATTTCAATAACACTTAGTCCTTCTTGTACTCCTCTACCATGAATAATGGAGAAAGTGGGTTTTATCCTCAGGATTTTGAATTTAAACTTTTTTTTTTTTAAAGGAGATCAGCTTTTTTACTCCAGTAAGGATAAAAA
The DNA here is from genome assembly GCF_047511655.1 of Castor canadensis. NCBI lineage: Eukaryota > Metazoa > Chordata > Mammalia > Rodentia > Castoridae > Castor > Castor canadensis. Next base: position 140,044,237 of record NC_133394.1, read on the forward strand.
CAGTGTACTTAGAAAAACTACATTATAATAGCATACTAGTTTCTGGGAAAATCAACAAGTATTTTCCTCTAACACTAGAAAATTTGCTAAATATTTTTAAAGTTTCATATAGACAAATTTGAAGTTTCCTATCCAGATAAAATGAGAGAAAAAGCAGGTATCAATTTTAAAAAATACTTTTAAAAAATCTTGAAAATGTCACTAAGAATTCAGCTGCTCCTGCTGGTACATTTTATATTTATTTCAAGACCACTCTTATTTAATTATCTGTCTTACAAAAGATAAAGAGTAAATTAAGACATATAACATCCAATTTCTTAGTAATAAATGCGGTGATTTTTAATTTTTATATTAATGTCATCAATCTTCTCCATTGGCTATATATAAATCTTTTCACCAGGATAGTAACTTTAGTTAGGAAATAATCTAATAAAATACTTATCCATAGAATTTGCTTGCCTATCAATAACTACTTCAAGCCAAATTCTTAAAACAATATAACTACAGTGATGGTTTTAAAGATATGAGATGTTAAAGTTAGTATTCCAAATGTATTAATTTTATTAAGATAAACTATTTGGTAATTTCAAATGTCTTACAGTAAAAATTTTGAATGTAAATGAAATAATGTTTATATTTTAAATGTTTACATAAATAAAAAGTGTCTAATTAAGATGCATTTTAAGAGTAGTCTATATACCCTTCAAATAAGCACACCAGATTTAAAATGTAATTTAAATGAATATTTTAGGGGAAAAAGGGTCAAGGTTAAACTGTTTGTCTTCCTTAAAAAGTTTATAATGTCTTTTGTGTCTCTACTTTGAAAAAGAAATCTCAATGAAACTCGGATATTAAAACCTCCTAACAACAGTAAAAGCTGCTAAGAATTTCACAAGTTTTTTTTTCCCCTTAGGTGTTAATTAAATGATCATTTAACACTGAAATGTAAACACAACATTTTCATCTCCTGACAGCACAGCCTATTATAAATCCTGGGTAATAAAAGTCCTGGTGTTAATGCCCTGAACCTAGTTCCCACAACACTCTAAGATGCTTGTCGTGTCTAAGGTTAAGCATCTAGACACAAAACAAAGCTTGCGCCTACTCGACTTCCAGTCCAATTTTCCCATCGCCCAGTGACCTAGGTAACACTTTGAGCAATAAAGAATAAATTTAATTTCTCCAGCATTTTGTGAGGATTAGGAACAATTGTTGGCTTGCAATGACTTTTTATCCTTGGATCCTTTTTCCTCCAGAGCATTCCTCTGGTCCTAAAAGAGAATTCTGATGGTTTAAGACATAGAATAAACACAACTTTAAATTAGGCTTTTTTCAATCAATTGGAACTGTCGGAGGGGAAGCAATCAACCTTCCGCTGTGCCATTCTCAGCTATTCGCATGCTCTGAGCTTTAATCTTTCACTAGCAGAAGAAACCTATCGTGATGGGGCAAAGTTATCTTTCTCCATTCTCTTTCCAGACGTATTTATTTCTCCTTTCTTTAAGTATTTCTTAAAACACTTAAATCAAGTTGCCAAACTCAGTTGTAAACATTCATTTGGGCCATTTCAAGAAGCGTAGATGTTCTAATAACATTTTAAACCACAGTGTGGTACCTTAGACTGGGGGTGATGACACAGATAGACTTTTTACTTTTCATTGCATCCTTCTCTAGATAGATATCTAGAAGATATTTTTTATCTTCTGTCCGAAGATTTCTTGCATTACAATTTGTCAAAATACTTTAAGGAAACCCCCCCATAAGGAATTCAGTACCAGCAATTAACTTGGTTATGGGAAACGTGTGGTAAGGAGACATACACCACATTTATCTGACTGCAATGTGTATGTTCTTATAAGAAGCACTGGAATTATGATAAAAGCAAAAATAACTTCTGGCACAAACCAATTTCATTATGAAACAGCATTTAAATTCAATGTACTGAAAAGTTTGCACTTTGTACTGTATTTTGACAAAATCTGTAGCCTAAACATTGCACTTAAAATCACACACATGCATTTGTATATGGATGACAATGTTCCAGTCCAAATTATATTAACATATTACAAAACAAATGGTTTAAATATCTTGTTACTCTTTTCAAAATGGAAATTTTCTCTAGTAGTAAAAATGAAACTTTAGGGAACTTACATAAATTGTCTGAACAACCTTCAGAACAGTTTCTTATATAGTTGAATTAGTTTATTCAGCATCTTCTAATTTATAACTTTTCTCCATTTTATAATTCAGGAAAACACAACATTAAAAGATCAATTTAAATATGTAGAGTCACAGACACTTTGTTTCTATTCCTAATTCATTTGATATATGAATTTTAAAACTACATTAGTCATCAACTGGAAAAGGGTGGCTGGATGTCATTAAGAGTATCTTCGCTATAATGTATCTTCTGCAGCCAAGAGGAAAGAAATGAAATGATACAAATGCACATTTTATGTCAATTTGTAGTTCTGGGAAAATTAATGTGACTATGGATGTTAATGAGTCATCATACTGAGGATAATAAGGGCAGGGCAATGGAATGCAGAGCTTGGTTGGCTAAGGCCAAGTTGCAAGGGCATCTGAGTGACCCTTATTCTCATTTTATTTGTAGGGAGAGGATGATAACACAGAGAGAGATATAACTTCTATCATATCTGAAAGTTCACAATGTTCTTTTAAATACAGTCTAAATTGTGATTGTGATATCCTCAGAAGGTAAATTGTATAATCATATTCCTATATTACAGGTAAACAAACTTGATTCCTGAGATATTAAATGACTTCCAAAGGTAACAAAACCATGAAAACCCAAGATAACATTTCAACACTACTTTATGATATAAATTAAGTTGGTCTCGGTGTCCTTAAATATAATGCAAATATGTACCCATATTAAAATTACGTAAATGTAACTGAAACTCTATTAACATTTCTACTAAGGAATCATATTTATTTAAAGTTCAGTGCCCAAATTATAAACTTGAGATTACTGCAATAATTTAATGATTTACACTCAATTTTTAAAATATTAACCAATTATGTATATACAATGATGTCCTTTAGACATGAAAATCATGTATTTAAATTCGTGTTTCAAAAAACACTATCAGTATCAATGAATTCTCTAAGTTTCATTTTACATTTGTAGGTCAGATGTCAGCAAAAACTGAGGCCCACAAATATCACATCTTATGTGGGGCCAAAAATTATGCTACTTTCTCCTCCCTATCACAGTATTCTCCAAACCCAACTTGCCATACCAAGAGTACTTATGGGTAGAAAAGTTAGCATGGTGGTAATACATTTACATCTGAGAAAGGAACTATTTAAACAAGTACAGTAGAGTGAGAAAGACTTTTCTGCAATTGGTTTTCCTATGCTATGAACTTTGCTGTGGTCTTCACAGAGTCCACTCTATGGGTTGCTATGGCAGAAAACTAGTTTTTGGGCTTCTACTGGTGATCTCTTTGGAGTAAAAACAGCAGATCTAGAAAAAAATCTCAAATATAATTTTAATCTCCATTGAATTTGTAACATCTAACTCATAGGTTTACATGTTGATTTAAAAAAATCAAAAGTAGGTTCTGTTGAATGTTGAATGACTACTTTTTTTTTTGTATTCATGGCAAGTGGTGACAGCTTCTCTGGAGTGTATTCAGACATTCCTATAGCAAGTCTTTTGTCTTCCTACTTAAATACTTTAAAAAATAAGCCTTTGGATTAAGTAATTGCAATCTTTTTCAATTAAATTGTCCTCATATAGCTCAAATTTTAAGTGACAAAAACGAGTCTCTTGGGCTCAATAATAATAAGTAAGGAGTTTTAATCACTGAAAGTTAACCCTTTTTTAGGTTTTGTCTCTCCTACTGGTTCTTTGTTTTCAAAGGAAGAAGTCTACCTCCTCCCCTTACCAAAGTATGGGTACACTTTTCTTATATAAAACCCTAAGCTATACTCGCCACCTTCTGAAGAACTTTCATCCTCAGTACAAGAAACTCTTCTGCAGCTTCAGCAAGAGAAGTCAGCGGTAGCTATCATGGCAGCTTGCTAGATGAGTAATGATGTTGATCTGGCTAGACAACAGTAACCATAGCAACTGTAACCCACAATTCCTGCACAACCACCATTGGATTTATTGTGGCAGGGGCCAAACAGGCCAAGAGTAAAATAAAGCAGGAAACTATGGCACCTGACACCTCCAGGAGCTCACACTCTAATCAGAGCTGGCAGAAATTAATTCAAGAGAAATTTTTACACAGGCTCCACTGTCATATTTTGTAGTGCTTGACTGCAAGAATCCTATGAGACTAAGTTGACATGCAAAAACCATGGGGTTAGTTCTATGTAAGCACAGCTTTATCTTAAACTAAGGTATATTTTGTCTTGGTGAAAAAATGGATTAATTTGATTGTGCTTTGTCTATTAAAATGCTTCAACATTTAGAAAACCTAAGGGACCCAAACATTTAATTAGCCATGTTATCCTTTAAATTTAATTTGGCTTTCCATTATTCATAATACCTTCCCAGAGTTACTATTTGCTCATTCAAGTTGCAAACCTTGAAACTGACAGAGATTCAGTTCAATACATCAAACACTTATTGAGAGTTTCCAAAGGTCAAGCTTCATAGTAGACCCTGGGGATATTAAAAACAATGTTTTCATAATACATGTGTAGCCAACACTGATATGCATAATTATAAAAAATAAAACTAAGTTAACTGACACTTATAAAAATTGTTTTATGTAGGTGAGAAGATAATGAATAATTTCTACTTCCTTGTTTCTATTTATCTGAATATCAACATTTTTACAACAGGCGTGAGCTACCCTTAAACTACTTAAAAAAGACAAAAACTGAGCTCTTTCTTTGGAAATGAGGGAAAGGGAAATAATGATAGCTAATTGTGTATTTGTTATGCTAAAGAATTAATTTTTTACCTTAATGAATCAAAACTTAGTTTTCTTCTTTAAAAAGTACAATTACTACTACAGTTACCAAAAATAATATTGAGGATTTGGGCTCTGTAACAGTCAATGAGTTGTGAACTGACCAGTCAATTTAAGGGCCCAAAAACTTTCTCTCAGGTAAGTATTTCCTAAGCCACCTAATGACTCTTTGGCTTTAACGATACTTTCTAATTTTAGGTAATTTAGTTGCTCTAAAACTCACTGGGAAATAATAAATGCCATTTTTAAACCAGAAATATTTATTTATTTATTTAGAGAACTAAATAAAGTATGCCACTGAGACTTAGGTCATTATTTTTGTTTGCTTTCTTTTGGTTTGGTGGATACAAGTGAAAAGCGAATTTATGAAAAGTGCTTTGGACAGCCAACCTTATGTGAGAAGTCTGGATAAACTAACAATGCTCAAAGAAATAAACTCAAACCACAAACCAAACATTTAAGATCAAGTGTCTAACCACAGTATTATTAATAAAATTCCTCTTTAATGAGTCTGGATTAGTAGTTGCAAACTCAAATCAGAAACTGTGAACCATATACCCCTAAGCTACCTTTAAGGCTACTTCTCTGGAAGACTTGTCTATGCTATACATTGATTTTGACCACTGATAGCCAACTGTTTCAAAACTCACTGAAATCTCTTTTTCAGTTAACCAGCTCCAGATTACTTTGAAAATAATTTTCTCCACTCTTAGGTTGATCATAAAAATGTACCCTTGGTTTTGGAGAAGGGGCAAAGGGGAGGATGGAGTCTCTCTATACATGTTAAGAAAACTATATGCTGTCTCTTTTAACCTTCAACCTATCACCCTTTTCTTTACTTTTCCTTTACTTACACTTTCCATCTGTCAACAAGTGCTTGTAATTTTATTACACTGTCCTGTAGTTTACGCAGAGTTGGTATTATTTTACAGAGAGTTCTGTTAATGGACTGGATAAATGGTAATGCTATTTAAACTAGTCTCCTGCTCCAACAAACACAGCTGCAACTGTACTACTATTTCGGAGCAAACATCTTGACCTGAACATGCAGTGCTCTCTCAACCCGTCCAAAGAGAAATTGGAGCAGACAGCAAAGGGAAAGCATATTTGGCTGCTAGCAGCAATCAACCGTGTCGAATCATAATTCATATACAGTGTACCCTCTTTTTCTTTTATTTTGCATTTAAAATCCACAAAGAGCATATGTACTTTCCTGGCATCTCATTTTCAGCCAAGAGTCAAATGGTGATTATTCATTACAAAAGCTCAAAGAAAATCTGTGTAATGTCCAAATCATCAGGATAACTTTCATCTAAGCAAACAATGCTAAAAATCAAATACAAGTGTATGAACTATGCATTACACTGGTAAACTTTTTTCTTGGTGATAGATTAGAAAAAGTGCATTAAGCAAGGATGAAAGATGCAAAAAGTAAGAAAAGAAGTAAATTGAGATATTAATTAGCATCATGCAATAATTTATAAAGAAAAATTAAATTCTAAAATCTTTTCTTTCATGAGTTCTAGATATGTATGGCAGTACTATATCCTATAGCAAGGCAACAATGAATCCCTTCATACGTACATGTAACAACCGAATATTTCCTCCCCATTTGTCAAAATTCCTAGATCCTTTGTTCCCTCACTTATCTTGCTTAAACAAGAAAGATTCATTTTCAGATGAATATTTTAAAGTATAAATTTGCATGTTAAGTTTGTGCACTTTTTTCTATCAGCTACAGTATTTGCTTCAGGTGAGCTACTAAGTATCTGTACTACATGAAAGAAAATGTGAACCTGTATCCTTGTCCTCCATACTAACATAAGCCTTGTAGACATCTTCATAAGCTTTTGTTTTTTTCTTAATGGATTCCTAATGTTCATTGTTTAATTTAATTAATAATAACTATCACTAAAAAGTGGTCACACGTAGTTTATAACTTCTCTCACAAGACATATCACTGCTGTTAACATTCACCTGTGTTTAATTCAGGTAAGGCAGCAGTTCCTCCTGACTTGAGGAAGCAGATAGAAATTATGCCTCTAATTACACCTCTATGTACAGTCAGTCCCTATTATCAATGGTCAAATAAAGAAAAAACATTTTGTCAGCATTGAATACTAAGCTATACAGGTTTAACTTCAGGAATAAAAAAATATTCATATCACATGCCTCTTGTAACTATTACCACTAACAAACACATTATTCCATTACTTCCAGTACTCCCCAGGGGAAATTCTTTGAGTCAAATAGGCACATAAAAATTCTGAGAAGATTCTCTACTTGATCATCCCCATCTTCCTTTTTTGGTACTGGAATTTGAACTCAGGGTATCACACTTACTAGTCAGGTGCTCTACCCCTTGAGCCACAAATCATAGCCCTATTTACTTTAGTTACTTTTCAGCTAGGATATTGTTTTTGCCAGGAGCCAGCCTTAGACTTCAGTCCTCCTACCTATGCCTCCTGTGACTAGGATTATAGCCATGTACTTTTTGTTGCTATAGTTATTGAGATGGGATCTTCCTAACTTCTTTACCTGGTCTGGTCTTGAACTGCAATCCTTCCAATCTCTACCTCCAAATAGCTAGGATTACAGATGAGCCACCACACTGGGCCCTCATTTCTCCTTTTATTGACATGACTTTAATTAATTAGAAAATGTCATCATAGTTTTATGAATTCTGTTTCTTTAATTTACTTCTCAAAGATTTTAATTCTCTTTCATATAAAAACTTTAACAAACATGGCTGGGGCATGACTCAAGTTGTAGAGTACCTGCCTGCCTAGCAAGAACAAGACCTTGAGTTCATAACCCAATACTGCCAAAAAGATGGTAAAAAAGAAACAAAAAACTTTAGAAAACTATAAAACCATGACAAAATCTCTTGGTCCACTACATATTGTCAAAGAAGACTTGAAAATCATTGAGGAAATTCATCCAAGTACTGCTAAACACCAAACATTACTGTTTCTCAGAGATAGTGTTGAGGTTACTTCCTGTATTTTCCACTCTTCAGCTAATAATTTTAATTGCAAAGTAACAGTAATTCCCTTCAAATTCATGTTTATAGTACACAAAAACAATTTCCTAGACTGATGTGTGTTGTTTATGTGTGCACACTGCTAGTAAAGTAATAGCTTAATAGTGCTCATTATACAGTAGCCTTGAAATCCATTCTTTCAAATTCCCTGCATCGCCAGTAATTAAAGTAGAAACTGAAATGCTATTAAAAAGCAATGCTGTGGCTATTCTTAAAAACATTAAGCACCAATATTTAAATGTAAATTTCAACTGATATAAGCGCATATAATTTTTATAACATCCTATATCCAATTTACTTGGTAAAAATAGCCCCTAGAGAATATTTTTTAAAGGAGGTCTCTTTATTTGATTTTTTTAAATATACATAAATGTGACCAATTAAGCAGAAGAGACCACAAGAAAGAGGAACATGCTCTCGGTGATTTTGGCTGTCTTGAGAGGAGCCGGGTCAGGAAGTCAGACTCTAGAGAGATGCAGCTGGAAAGTTCTCTCTATGATGAGATATGGTATCAGTGTGTGTGTGGCAAGGGGCGGTGATGGGGTTGATGTCCTACCTCCAGAATTGATAAGAACAATCCTGAACTTATAAGCTACAAAGCCTTGGCTAAGAAGTCAAGTTTGTGAAACACCAGTATGTTCACTTTCTCTACAAACATTATCATATGGGACTTCCCCAAGGCTCAGGTGCATGCACTCTGAACAATTTACTCTATATAACCTGGCAGGTTTTCACAACATCAATGAACACGGCTACCTATTTTTTTTAACACTTTGTAGCTTATCTTCCATATGTGAAAAACCACTTGTAAGGCTGAAGATCTAATTCTAAAAGCTTTTAAAAATGCATTTTCACTACTATACATTAGGTCAGTGAACAAGAATTCCAGAGAAAAAACTCTGATTCTGTCTAATACTTACACTATGCACCCTTAAAGAACAACTTCCTCTAAAAGTCTATGACACATATGATATGAAAATAATGCCTTCTAGTCACTCATATGGCACAGCTTGGAATTCTGGCTTTAGAAGAAACACTCAAGAGGGAATTTACAATGCTCTTTAATACATTAGTTTTCAAACTAATAAACACTACTTCTTGAGTAAAGAAACAATACCAAAAAAAAAAAAAAAACAAACCACTAACAGTAAGAACCCCAACTTTATAAGAAAAAACACTGCCAACTTCCTCTTAAGAGGATGTACAGTAGCAATTTCTTCCTTCAGAGTCAATCAAAACTTCCCAGTAGGAAATAAGCAAATCTCTCCATCAGCACATAATGAAAAAGAGAATAATACAATTATGATAAGACACACAAGCCACGAAATGCTAAATCAAATAAAGTCACTGGAACCACTGGAAAACCAATCATCAATGGTCTTCAGAAAATAAAAAGGTAAACTTTTAACCCATGAATCTATTGATGCATAATTTGCAGGAAAGCACAAGGAAACAGATCCAAAACACATTGAAAAACACAAGACACTACCCAAAGCAACAAGAACTATTTGTGTCTACTTACAGCCGGTATAGCTTGGAAGTCCCAAGAAACAGCAACTCAGGAAACAGCTGAAGGTGATTTCTGTTTAAACGCCTTTTGAGAAAACAAAAACAAAGCTTACGTTACATAGAAAATACCAACGAGACAGTGATTTGGTAGTGTCATGCCTCATCCTGTATTTCAAAAAAGAATGAAATGACATTCAAGAGAATTCGAGCATTGCAAATCAAAAGTTGGTTACACCTTTTGTAACTTGACCCTTTAAAGCAATTTTCCATTTTGCTTAGTCAAGATGATGACTACTAGGGACTAAATTCTAGACTCAAATCCCCTGCAATAGCAGTCAACCAGAATATACTCAATGATGAAAGATTTCATGACTCAGACTCAAGTGTGTCAGGCAACTTCAGGAGACAGCAGAAATGAAATACTACAGTGAACAGTGTTTTAAAATAATTCAAATACTGTTCCAAATTACCTAAATTTTCAGCCATGGCAATGTGGAGAAATAGAAATTTCAATTTTCTTAACTACTCATTTGGTTGAAAAAAATAAATAAAAGAGTGAGAAAGAGTCAGCATGATTTGTCCCCATAGGCAAAATCATGAGAAAACCACCAAAAGCAAGCCTCATTTCACAGCTCTCAACACTTCATTGAATTTAAGACTCAGAGCTATATAGGTGTCACAAACTGTTTAAGAAATATTTTTAAATGTTTTAACTAATATTAGAGTGTTTCATATATTGTAGACAAGAACTTGATGGCAACTCTAAGTCAATTATGCCCTGATGCTCTGTTCATGAGTTCTTTTGGGCTAGCACACCTACTAAATACAGTGGATAAGTTCTGTATCTCTCATGTACTAGTATTCCAATCCTCTCTGTTGTAAGTATAAAATCTAACATCAATTTTAAAGTAGTTCTCTATCAGAATCTAGATAAAATAATAAGTAACTAATGTAAAATCTAATAAATATTTTATAAGCTGCTTAATTTCAGAGGAGAGTAAGAAGGTCCAAAAACTAATGCCACTGAAAATCCCAGAGGTATTTCTTAAGGTTTTAAAGATACATGTTAAAGGGAGAGGAAAAGAGGACATACAAATCTTGACATATTCAAAGGATCTTCAGGTAGAAGCAGAATTACACTTGTTTAGTCTCCAGAGGGGCAAAAATAGAACAGTGATAGTAATTCCTAAAAAGGTAGGACACTTTTATAAGGATATCTCATAATTAGAGATACTCAGAAACAGAGATCAGTTTAAGAAACTCTTCACTCCTGGTATCATGTATTCAAGCAGAGGCTACACATATTTTTTCCTGCAAAGAACTTACTAAAAGAGAATTCTGTATTAAGTAAGAAATTGGTGCAGGTGAACTTTGGAGCCTCCTTCTATTCTAAGATGTCATCAGGCAAAGATAGTAACCACAAGGTTGGTTATATAAACTCATATTATCAAGTACTCGGTAAATTATAGAAACATTCTCAGCACTTATAAAATGCACACTAATTTTAAAAAGTAAGAGACAAAGAATGAAACTGGTGGAGAAATGAATCTATTTCTCATTTATACTATTTTTTATGAATAAGGTACATAAAAGATTAAAGTGGATCCAAAGTAATGTATAGTTTAACTGAGTCTCTCAAAAAAAGATTACAAGTATTCACAAATAGAAATAATGAGAATTTTCCTAGGAAAGCAACCATTCTTTGAAGGATGCACATTGTTCAAAGAGCCAGTCCCAATTTCTAAATGGAAGAGATGGGCTTTCTTGGTCATATCCAAGTCATCAGATTAACAAATGTCATCCCACTCTTCAGCCACAGCAAGACTGCTCCTTCAAACCTGAATCTCATCAGAGGCAGCTCTGTTTAAAGTTCTTTCTCTTTTTTGCCAAATGGTACTTTCTTGCAAGCTCTGCAAAATTCCCAGTTCTCCTAAGTACAGTTAGTGCCTCCCTTGGCAGTGTCCCCAAAGCATTTGATAAGAGTCCCTTATACTGTAGTAACTTACTCATATACTGGTCTCTTTCCCACTAGGCTGTGAGATCTTTGTAAAGACTGTATCTTTGTGTTCCCTTCTCTGGTTTAACTATGCTTTGGGCAGTATCAAAAAACAAAGAAATAGTCTGTTCTCATTCAAAATTTCCCAATCTTCCCTGGTACTTAGTAGGTTCTCAGGAAATGCTAAATGAGAAAAGACTGTTCTCTTTGCATTTTTATACAGTTCAACAAGGAGCTAGCATATGCATATTATATCCTGATTATTTATCTCTGTGATAACTGCATAAGTTTAATGCCACTCTTCGGCCACCCAAAACACTACCATCCAATCTGCTTCCATGTACCCTAGATAGCAGCTACCTCCTTTCCTGTCCATTTTTCCTCCTTGGTCCCCATTTCCCCATCCACACATTCCAAGAATCACATAGAAGCTGGAAAGAATTCAATGTGTTTTAGCAAATTCTCAAACATAATTGATGGACATCTGCTTCTAGCTTTCTTGTTAATGGATCTACATCAGTATAACATTATATATTATGAGAAAGCTGTTATTTCAGTTTGAGTATACAGTGACTTTTTCTTGATTATAATTATCATTTTCATACTCCCAGTGGTTAATTTACTCCACAAGTAATAGCTGACATGTTATGGCTTATTATGTGACTGGTCATCAAGGTTCTGAGAGGTTTGCATGGATTATCTCATTCATGCTTCACAATATTCCCACGAATAGGTACAACTCTTACTGCTACTTTCAAAAGAAGTATACATCTCAAAAACAGAACTAAGATTTGAATTCATGGTGTGACTCCAGAACATATGGTCTGAATTGCCTCTCTCAAAGAAACACAGTCTAAAATTACTAAGCAATAATTCAAAATAATGTAATTCTGAAAGTGTCCTCTTTACCAATCTTTCTTGAGAAAAGCAACGTTTGATATAGTCCATTTCTTAAATATCTATAACCTAATCAACTGAAAATACAAGTTTTATTTAAGAAAAACTAGATATGATCAGCTCAATATTTTAAATGCCTATTTAAAATATCTAAAATTGCGACAATAAATATAAAACATTTTTCTCTGAATTTTAGATCACCATTGTTTCAAAGAACTTATTATGAGTGATCTTCATATATCTAAACTAACTACATACATTTCCATTTTGAGCATAAGACAAGGTAGCATCCAGCAAAAAAAGACTGGCACTAAAGGACACAAAATATGCAGAGAAAAACAAGTACTAGTTGGCTCTTTTTTTTTTTTCTTAAAAAGAGAATCAGCACACTTTTGGCTCATGTTCTATTCTCTCCTCCATCAGTACTTAGATTAAATGTACATAAAAGCATTAAAGTGAAATTCTTCAAAAATTTTCAAAAAGGTAAGAGTCTTGTACAATACCAGAAATTAAATCCTTAAAGAACATTTTCTTAAAGGTAGAATTACATTACTTTAAAGACTATGAAGATGCATAACAATTATATACTAAAATAAGCTGGAGGAAAAGTAATCTTACTTCAAGCATCACAAAAAATTTCTTAATGACTTAAAGAGGATAATGTCATACTATGAATTCTAACGTAATTGAGTTGAAATATGATGTTCGCAGGACAGCAAAACAGCATGCAGAAAATTAAAAACACTGTACAGAATTACTGATAGAAGCAACAGAAATTAAGTTCATCAAACAGATCGGGTAAATCAACCGTCCATTATTTAGAGCAAGGACACCAATGTGTCCAAGGAGAAATAAGAAGAGGAATAGTGGTATCTGCTCTGTGCCATTGCCCCTAGGTGGAATCTAACCAAAAGATCTCAGAACTGTTCAAGAATCCTCTGGATGGTAGCTCACAGTTTCAGAAAGGTATATTTCTTAGATATACTTTTTCTTACAGCAAATATGAGAAGAAATTGCACTACCTGCTCTGTATGGTTATTTTTAAGTGTGAGTTTCAGAAAGGGAAATGATATCTTTCTACTATGCAAAGCAATACTGACATCAAGATGTTGATTCTTAACAACCTCAGCTTGAAGGGCATCTGAGAATTACTGACAAGCTTTGTTGCAAACTATTATCCGCCATCTGCTCCTGTGAGCCTTGTTCTTTGGTAGAGATTACACTTTCTCACTTTTCTCAACTTACACCTCAATTCAATTAATATTTGCAACCTTCCATCTAATTCCAAATGTGAAATGAAAACGCCTTACTAAAGACAGTATTTGCATATCAGTGTAAATATAAAGTATTTGAGCAGCATTCCTAATCTGTAAGAAGCACTCAATAAATGTTGCCTTGAAACTATCATTTCCAATAAACTACTTCTCATATAGAACTAATTAGCTCCTTCTTTGGCTTCTCCTCAGATAAAAATTTTCATTAGTCCTTTTTAAATGTTTTATTCTAACATGTTAAAGCAAATATTATAAAATTCATCTTTCATTACTAAAACAAAGTTTAAATTTTCAACAGTTTTACTAACTGAGCTTGTAGTAAAAGTAAACCTTCTATTTTCAGTGGTGATATCAATAACAATTTCATCCTTTGTATTCCATGCTAGGGAGGTTAGCGCTAATTAATAAAAATGCTGTTTCCTATTTACTCCCTTTACTTATTGGCATTTTTCTACATATGCAGAGAGATTGTGAGAAATACTCTGAGATAAAACTTAAAAAAAAGTTGGTATTTCCTTCTCTTCTATAATCACATGCTATATGAGAAGAAGAAAGTCACAATGAAACAGTAAATATACATGCATAAATTTATTATATACATACTTTAGTAGATAAAACAATTCCTAACATTTACTTCAAAAAAAGGGAGTATAAAAGTGCATAATAGTTCTTTAAGCACCATGTGCAAGCATTTTGTAAAACTATGTACATTATCTTACTTAAACCCTGTATAGCAGTGTGCGGTATACATAATAATTATCCTTGTTTTAAAGGTGAGGACATTGAAAGTTTTTAAGATGAAGCAATGTGATCTCACAGGGGAATGAAACCAAGAATTTTCTGAAGTCTGTCTTACCTAATGTTTCTGATTTTAAAAGGGGGAAGGATAGTTTGTATGTGGTTAGACAGCATAATCAAGAACACAACTGATGAGTGTTTGCCTGTGTTCCCTGAGGCACCAGGCAGTGGCAGAAAAGGTGCCTAAAATCAACACCCTGTGTTCCATCACCGGAACTTAAAACACCAGCAGCACATGCCGTGCTCCAGACCGTCCACCTACATCCAGAGTTGACACGTGCTATAAGTAGAAAGGCCAAATAATTTTGCAAATTTCATATTAAAGTAATATTCCAGTTTCAATGACTCCAAATCTGCCTTATCATTACCAACCTATCAGTCTGAAAGCATTCTCACAAATATTCCTTTTAGTCCAGCAGATAAGACTTGTTTTATAAAAAGATAAGGCCAAAGCCTATGAAGTCCATGCAGAAACATCTCTCACTCTGTGCAAATTTTGGAATCCAAAGCAGAAAGGTATCCAAAAGCAATGAAAGAGAGAATTACGTGTGAAGTATTTGACATTCACTACTTCCACAAATACATTGTAACAGTGTAAACTGAAGTAATGGTTTCAGGGGAGGTATAAAGGACACAGCATCCAGCAAACACTGTCACAAAAGATGAGCCCAAAACAGATGTGGGAAAAATAAATAGCCTTGCTGCTTCAGAATTTGTAAAATGGTACACAAAGAGTAAATGTATCTACCCACTACAGTTTGACTTCAGGGTCCATAAAAACATGTTGCATAAGAAACTCTGAGATGGATTAAAACTTCTCCTAAACTTGTAACAGCATACTTGCATTAAAACTTTCTATGACTACTGTCAGTAAAGCTAATTTAAGATAGTCCATATTGCTTAGATATGCATGAGAATAACTGGTATTTAATTTCCATCATATCAGTTAAAGCATTTTTATGCAATGCATACGCATCTTCTGTTACAGAGTTCCATGTATTTCTTTAAAGAGAATTTATTTTTTTAAAAAAATGACTGCAGTGACTTTAAACTTACATATAAAGACATTAGGAAAAAGTCTTTGAGATGAGCTTGCATTTTTTTCCAAGGAGATTAGCACTGTTATTTTGCCTTTATTACAAGAAAAACTATGTGTTATGTGTTGCCTATAAACTTACAGGATTAGTCAGAAGAGGGGTTCTCTACATCCTTGATGAACAGAGGATAAGCACTGCTTTTCTTCAGACCTGTTCCACAACATATTCTCCCCTAAACTCATGTGTGGCAACCACAAAGCCCTAAAGAGTCAAAACTTCTACCTTTACACTGTCACTTGCTTATGAATGGTGTGCTCATATAAAAAGGACTAATTTAGTACCATATTGGAGGAAAATTATATGCCTTTTAGATATTCCCTCATGAGAATACAGAGTTTACTCAAATGGAGGCTCTACTCTAAAGGATTTAGACTTTCCTAAATTAAAATGACTTTTCTTTTTATCAATTTTGTGGAGACTTTAAGATATGTAACTTAACAATAGACTTATTTTTCAGGATTCCTTTAATGGCTACATTATAATAATAATTTCAGGATTCGTTTTTCAAACAAAAATCATTATCCAATGACAAAGCCAGAAGGATAAAATGCAATTTCAACTACAAAGAAACTAAAATGGGAGAGTTTCAATAGTATATGTCTGGTATGTGTCTGAAAAGCACACATTTACACATCATTGGCGGGAGAAGGTAGATCAATCCTTGTACTTGCCTTTCTCACTTCTACAATCTCTTTAATGAAGGGTATAAGTTGATTGTAATGTCCATACAAAGTCTAATATCCAGGATTTTCCGTGATATGCTATTGGTTCTCACTAACATAAACCAGGCATATACGTATTTCATTTTTTTCACTTTTTTATTAGTATAAAAATAGTTAAAAATTAGTATAAAAATAGTTGTACAAGGGGATACATTGTGATATGCTGTATTTCATTTTTGCAAGATGGTAGTAAATATCAACATGTCTTAAAAATGGCACCCCTACAAAATTTCAAGAACTTTCTCACACTCTTTCATTTGTATTATGAAGGAATTTTCAAAAGGGTAAGTTGATTTTCACAAGTGAGACCCTAAAGTAGCCTAGGGCCTCATACAAAGCCATAAAACAGAGCTCAATGACTGCTTCATAATCTTAACTGTACATAACTGTAAGTGAGCAAGAGAATTTTATACCAGTCCACAGAATTTCTGGCTCCCAATATTCCTTTTTTTTTTTTAACCCTCTAGGACATTACACAGTACTTGAGAAATAATTTTACACAGAGAATTAACTGCAAATATTTTCAGGTATTTTCTGTGAAGTATGAAACAGAAGTACACTTCATAAATGTTCTGATTCTTTGCTCCATCTTACTTGTATGCAGTTTGTTCTTCCTTAATTGATTTGTTTTGAATTAAGTAGTCATTTAACTACGTTAGATTTCCTTTGAACCTTGTAATTAAACAAAAGGAGACCTGCTAATAAAATGTCCAGAGGCACATTCTTAACACTTCATTTTTTCCCAGATAAATAGGTACTGCTAACGATACATAGCATTGTAGAAACTCTGCCACTGCACAAGTTAGCTCCAGGAGTATAATAGCAAGTTGTCAAAACAGGAAGTAACATGTGGTCATGTTACTCAGGTATAATTAAAGCTCATTCCTTTTACATGGATTCATAACCACATTCTGATGATGATCACTCCATCTGATGCTATTTTCTACACAATAGAAAGAAAAGAATGAAGGGGAAAAGGGTACAGGAAGGACTGGGGATAACAAAGGAAAAAAAGGGAAGGAAGAAAGAAAAGAAGGGAGAAAGACAGAAAGAGGGAAGGAGACAAAGAAAGAAGGGACGATTTTAATATCCATCTACTTCTTGACACTATGACTGATAATTCTGAATTACAATCATTCTCTGAAGTGAAAAATTACCTTTCTTTTGTAGCTATAGTGCTTTGATTCATAAATAATGTCTTTCTAATTCCACAGTAACATTAAATTCAACTTAAAGTGACCTTATTTTTACACATTAAAAAATGGAATTTATAAAAATGTATGACCTTGTCTTCTTTCTCTAGATCAAGTTAAAATTCCATGGACAGGATGTAAGGAAAAAAACTTAAAATGCTGAAATATTTACAGAATATAATTAACAAATGTTTTAATTTCATCATCTTAAAATGAAAATAACAGAATCATAAATTCGACATTAATAAAGTTAATGTTTTTATTTTGTTTTGATCTTTACCAAAGAATGAATGACGTTTACAAAATAAACCTGCAATATAACATATTTTCAAAATTAGAGAAGGTTCAATTTAAAATTTCACATCTAAATTTTTAAAAATCATGTACATTCATACAACTTGTAGCTTAAAGTTAATTGATTGATTATTTCCTGTCTCTTTCACACTGTCCTTTGCAGTTCTGTGAGTAGTCATGCAATTTTGGTGATGTGCATAACTCTGATTAAATTAAGGGTATATACCATAAGCCATAATAATTTGAATAAGGAACTCCAAGTTAGTTTTATTTTTATTTTTTTAAAACAATGTACTGAACAAAATTTAAAGTGGTGTGTTTCACAATAACGTGAATGCATTCCTTAGTAAAACTGCCTTGCCATTTAATGTATTTAAAAAATAAATATTTGAAAAGAGTATCCACAATGTTCCTAAGAAATGGTTTTGAATTCCAGAGTCCTAAAGAGATGAATTGGCTGTCAGATAACAATGTGCTTCCATCAGACGGACTTGGCAGTTGTAAACAAAAGGAATTTTCTCAGCTTTTCCTCACAAATATGAAATATTTGCTTTTGGCCAACAGCTGGGGTGATTTAAAGAAGTCTTGCATATATATTAGTTTTCATTCAAAATTACAAATCCTCCTCCCACCCTGAAACATCTGACTTAGTCTTAGTAGAAGAGAAAATTGTTCTGAGATGAAGTGACATTCCCAGGGGAAGTAAGAGTCAAAAAATAGCACCTATTTACAACTCTAATCAAATTTCAGGTCACATGGCATCAGGTTAATAATTTTTAGGAAAAGTTACTCCATTCAGAATGAAAGTTCAAATGATACTCTAAAGTGGCTAGAAAAATAATGAGAAAGTGTGTTTTGTTTATTTTTTATCTGTGTTACAAAGTGTGTTTTGTTCCAGTGTTCCTAAAAATATTTAAAATTATAATATAACCAAATAGAAAAGTCATCAAGACTTCTTCCATGGTTTAAAATTTGATTAAGAATGAAGATATAGATGTGTCCATGATGACTAGGAATTATTTTGACAAAACTATTCATGTTCAGATGATTATTTAAGCTATCTATTCATTTATCAATACTTTTTTAAAAAAATAAATGGATTAAGAAGATCTTTGCAAGCTAATCACTATGTATTACTATCCATGAAAACTTGTAAAGCAGTTCAAAGAAGAAAGACTTTCAGATTACTTTTATGTATTAATATAGGCTATGAACTTATGAACTTTGTTACAAACTCAACCAAATATTTATCTTACTTTTATTTCCCCTCTCAAATAGCTAAAATAGTGATTTCAAACTTATTTTCAATTTCATAATTATATTCCCTACATTATAGTGTTTAAAATGGGTAATATTTTATAGCAAAATAAAGTTGACATTTCAGTGTTTCACTTGAGGTGATAAAAAATATAGCCTTATATAGTCACTTCAAATATGACACGCCACTCTTTCACTTCCTATTATACAAAATTAACTTTTGCCTTGGGTCCAGTCAATCTGAATATATTTTATGTCCAAAATGAACACATTATATTATTTTAAATAAGTTTCATTTTTACCAAAAGTGACTATTAAACCAGGCATGGAAACTTATTAAAATAATTGTTGGTACTTTTAATAGAGCTTTTACTTGTCCTTAAAATGCAAACCTACCAAATTGAAATAATCAAGACATGTGAGATATGTAATTCATATTTCATATTACAAAGTCTGTAATTTAGCCTATTTCAGATCGAAAATTTCTCCTTTGTAGACAGATACTGAAAACATTAGGAAATATCCTCAAATAATATAAATCAATCCAAAAGTTTTTTGTGTCTGAAAACAACATATTTTAAAGTCTGAAGTCTACGTTTCATTTCTGGGAAGAAAAACAGTCACTGTTAAAGGACCACACTTTGGTAAGATATTTCTTATTTTAATAATCCTTAACTTATTTGTTCCAGCAAGTATTTAGAAACCACTATAGAATACTAAAATAAAATTATGAAGTCATTATTAAAAATGTCCACCATAAGTGTAAAATAACAGAAAGTAAATCATTTTCAGTAACAATTTAAAATATTTCTTCAAATATCACTAGTGATACACAAAGCAATGACATGGAAATTAAAATCACTATTAGCAAAATCTCTATCATAATGCACTATTATTGCAAAAATAAATAGCACCCTTCTTCCTGAATAAGTAAATGAAAGAGATCAGACAAATAAGAAAATTATGTGTATCTGCCAGAACCAAAGCAATGGTTATGAAAGTAATAAATGCCTTAGAAAAGTAAATCTCTACTTTTGTGCTGTGCTACAAGTTAGCATTCTTTATGCAGAAACCCTACTTGCTGTAAATTAGTCTGAAAACCACTTATTGTGCTTCATTTTTCTGTAAAAAGTAAGACACAAAGTTGAAAACATAATCCTTGAAATTCAAGTGTTTTTTTTTAAAAATACAGTCATGTTGTCATGAATTTGGAAATGAAAATACTTACAGTCTCTCCAGTTCTTTAAGATCCTGGAATGCTCCCCTTTCAATGGTGCTAATCTTGTTCTCCATAAGCTGACTGAAATGCAAAATATAACATGCTTCTTAATGTTATCATCTGAAAAGGTTTCAATACACCAACTGAAAGCTGTAACCTCTTTCCCTTTTTAAAGTTAAATTTTGCTCTGAGTTGAGAGCCAATAGCAAATTTAATGATGAAATAAGTGAAGGAACTCAGGGAGGAGAAACAGTGTTTATATCACAAAACCTTTATAAGCAAAGATAACTAAAGAAGTTTGCCATAAAACTCAATAGTTAAAAATCTGAAATTTAGGCTGTAAAACAACTGAATATAAAGCCATGACCTTGCACCTTTGATAGATGTACTTTAGTAGACTAATTTGCAACTATGTTCTTAACTGTTGGATCCGTATGCAGCAATACATCACAAATATATTTAAATTCTGACTTACGGACACACATCAGCAATTGGAAGTTTTCATAAGGGCTAAAATACATCTTAAAAATTGGCCACTGAATGTACTGTTGTCAAACTTAAGGACACTGGGATATACATATCTGTAATACTTGAGGGGAACAATTTTACATAACACTGACTCTCAAGTGGTGGTTTACTCACACATAATTTAACCCACTATTTAAAGAAGTAATCATATTGCAACAATTTATACTAGCTGCAAAGCTATAAAATATAAGAAAGTTAAATTAAGACCAATGTATTTTTATAATCATTAAAAAAAACTGCTGAAAAGCTGTTACTTGATTTCAATGTTAGAGATTTTATCTACTTGTTCTTTGCAAGAAACAAACCTGAATATTTTAATCTCGGTAATAATAAAATGTAGATCCACTTAAATTTTTTCAAGTTGATCACAAATCCTCAAAGTATCAAATGTCTTGCATTATTTATTAAGATTGTGAAAGCAATTGCTCTTCATTTTTATATGCATAAAGCACTTAGGATTTAGTAAAACAAAGATTTGAGGTCATTTCAAAAATAGTGTTCCTATGGCATGCATCCAATCTTAAAAACCCAAATTTTATTAAAAGTTGTACAATGAAAGACAAGAAAGAAACTAAAACCTTTAAATTTTTTTTGTGTTCCTGTTATTGCAATGGTTGTAAAAACTGAGGAGTACTGATTTTAAATATACAATTTAAAAAAATTTTTTTTTCTCTAAAATACAGGGGAAGAACACACTTACAGAACTCTTAGGTGTCTGAGACCAGCAAAATCTGTCTTTGTAATCCGGGTGATGTTATTTCCATTCAAATCTCTAAGAGACAACCAGAAAATGAAAGTCCCATATTATTTCTGTCATAGTTGGCTAAACAAAGTAAAAATTAAAGTAAATGAGAACTTTAGCACTAAAGATTAATTCAATTAATGAGATGTTGTAGCAGGTATATGGGAGTGAAAAGGAGACAAGTTTTAAAATAATATTTTATAAATAACTCAAGTTTACAAAATTCATTCTTGCTGACAGACGAGAAAATGAAGTGATTATGTTATCAAAAGTTCTCTGTTTGTTGAGTGTGTAAATGAGTGCTTTCGATTTTTGTATAAGAATATACGTATTAATTTCACAGGTATTCCATGATTTTTTACTATTTTTGTTAAGCAAACCCTCAAAGAGTTCCCTCAGGAAGTTAAATGAAGAATTTTCTCATAATATTCGGGAAGAAATTTTTAAAAATTCAAAATACTGTCTTAGGTAGCATGGTGGCTAAACTTCCTAAGGCAAAGAAAAGAGTGACATCAAATGAATTACACTTCAAAGACTTGCACTGATAGGAATTTGCCTTCCAAGAATTCTATGTTTGTATGAAAACTAAACTCTTCATTTGCAGCTCAGGGACCCCGCTGTGACTGTAAAGTGAAAACTACTAGTGGAAGCAGTAATGGAAACAGTACTGGGCCCTGATATTTTTGTTCAGATCTCAGCACCACTTATCCTTCAGGAATCACAATCCTCTTTTCTGGAATCTCTGGTCAAGATTAGGCTTGCGTGGTCTGTGGTCTGATTGTGCTCCTTTGTGGAACTTTCCTCTTACCTTTTACGTTAAAACACCGTATTTGAAATCTGCACTTAAAGCGTTTGCTTTTTCAATGATAGAATATTATAAGCCAGTGCTGAGTGTACTATTTTTCTGAAAACTTTATAGATTCCTCGTGAGGAATTCTTATTTTCAAGAACCGTAAAGCCAATTGTCATTTGCCCCAGTGCATTCATTCCCTTTTGGTTGAGTAAAGGGCACGAAATGACAAATGCTAAAATGACATTCTGCACTGACTCCCTTCCTTTCTCTCCAGTTCACTTCTCCATCCTGACCAAAGTACCATCAAGTTTTCCGAAAACTGTTGAAGTCTTTTATGGGCTATTTGAAAGAACGTGAATCCCTACACCCCACCTTAAGTTGGTGGATCCCAAATTGGTAAGATACCCCTGGTAAGGCCTCAACTTCCTCAGCATTGAGGGCTTGGCTTGCGGGGGACAAACAAGGAGCTTGGGTGACCCAGGGAGGCTGGGAGTGTATGAGCCTTTGCAAAGGAAGAGAAGGCTGGATTTGGGCCTTGAAACTGAGGGCTGGGTACTAGAATTGATGAAGCCAGGGCAACTCAATGCTCTGCTGACTTCATCTGTAGAGCAGCCTTGCTCTCCGCGTTTGCCCAGCGCTTGCTCTCTACGGTGTGCTCGGCCCTAACTGAATCCCAGGGCAAAGAGGCCCCGGGAGCCAGTCCCGCTTGCTCGCGCCCGTACCCCTCGCCCAGAGCCGCAGGGCCCACGCACAACCCAGAGAGCGGAGCGCGCCCATGGCTCTCCTGCGGGAGCGAGACAGCGGCTTCGGCGTTCACAAAGAGAAGGGCCTCCATGCCCCACTTCCCTAAAGTAGGGAAGCGCCCCGTCAGGAGCGCGTGGGCCGTCAAAACCGGCTCTGCGTTTACTTCTTCATTAGAGACTCGCGGAGACAGGGAGGCGGAGACGTCTGCGGGCAGCAGAGCGCGAAGAAGGGAAGGCAGAGAGAAGGCGGCCACGTGAAGGGGTGCAGAAGCTACCAGAAAGGTGGACGAGGGCACAGAAACACAGCATGCAGGGTTAGAGGGGGCAGCCGAAGACCTCCGGGTCTCCAAAGCAGTCAGAACCTTCTGGGCTGGTTCACATTGAAGAACCAGTAGTAACTTCGGTTAAAGGATGGGACAAGGTCCTCCTCTACAGTTGGCCGCTTGGAGAAGTCCCTTGGGGCCCAATTTCACTGCATCCCCCATAGTGTCGGGCTGCGCACCGCCACTGAGCCAGCTGTTGCAATCCTGGGGCACCCTTCCTTCCGCAGCCTGTGAGAAGTACCACCGGGCGCCCCACGACCTCTCCCCTCCCTTCGTCCCCAGGAGGGCGACACAAAGCCTGGGAGAGGAAGTTTCTGTCTTTTGAACTCCCCTGCCATTCCCTCCTCCCGGCGACAAGGTCAGGGACTCGGCCCTGGGAGTGTTTGCCACCGCAAGGTGACTCCTTTTAGGGAGTCTGGGAAACAAAGTCGCATCTCTCGCGCTCCCCCCTCCCCGGACACTCAAATACTTCTCCATCTCCCACAAAGGGCTGCTAGTGACGGGACAAGAGCAGGGAAAAGGGACCAAGAGCAGCTGTTAGTGAGACGCCCCACCTTGGGCAGTGGCCCCTCCCTGGGCAGCGCCCTCCAGTCATTCGCCCTCCCAGAGGGCCCAATCCAGGATGCGCGTGCACAAGAGCCAGTGAGGGCTACCCAAGGCTGAAAACTCAGGACAGCTACTCGGATTGGGAGGAGGGAGCGGGGAGGGCGAAAAGCCCATACTCACAGTCTCTCGGTGTTCCTGGGGATATTCCTGGGCACGCTGCGCAGTGCGAGACCGTGACAGTCCACCGTGCTGCCGGAGCAGGAACACTGAGCTGGGCACGCCTGCGGCGCCACCTCGTCCAAGATCACCAACACTAACCCCAGGGACAGGGACAGCGTCTGCCAGCCAACGCCAAGCATCTTCCCCTTCCGCCTCCTTGTTCGCAGGCGTTGGGGATTTCTCTTTTCCTCTCTGTTTCGAGGGAACTGAGGAGTGTCTGAGGCCCAGTGCCTGGAGCAGGGCTAACAGTACAAAGTGACTGGGGAAATGTGCACAAAATACTATGGAACAGTAATAGTTAAAGCAATAGGGCCGCTAGAAGCAGACGCCTTTTCCCTTCCCCTCCAACCTCTCGCAGGGCAGCAGCTCAGTGAGCAACTTTAGGTTCTGAAGATGTTGGCCTGGCCAAGGCTGCAAGGAGCTTAAGAGCGCAGCGAGCAGGAAGGAGATCCCGTGTCTTCTGTCTCACAAGGATCAACTTGGCAGTAAAACAGCTGAGGCTGGTAACGCCCTCGAAGATATAGGGGCCTTTTAGCCCCGGGGCAAGGGAGGATACTCAGATCCCAAGCACCCCTCTACAAATCCTATTCCAGTTGGAAGAAAACAGGCAGAAGAGGAGAACTCAACAGCAACGATGACCCTTATCAAAGTGGGCTCCCGAAGCTAGAAGGCGCAGGAGCCCCGCGGGCCCAAAGCCGAGCGCGCGGAGCAACTGGGCATGGCGCGCGGGGGCGTACCGGGCGTTCTCTTAGCCCTAGGGGCGCGGGGCGGCGCTGCGGGGCGCAGGGTTAGGCTCACTCACACTGCCTTTCCCCTCCTGCCGCTCCGCTACAGCCCGGACCAGTTTTCGTGGTCTCCCGACGGCCGAGGATGGTTTTGGAAACACATATGCACTTCGATGAAGGATGTCTTGGCAATCCCGCCTCCTTCCTGGCGTCCTTGGCGACGCTCTGCACCAGGGCCTGCCCTGAGGTCACACAGAAAGACAAAAGGGCAGTCCAACCGCTGCAGTCCGACAGAAATATCCAATAGTCCAAAGCCCCACAGAGGAATTCCTAGAGACCAAGTTAAGGAGGAAACCTCTTGTGAAGACTGAGTGGTGAAGCTGGGGCAGGACTTTGCAGGAAGGCAGGCCGGAAGGAGGGGAAAGGAAAAGGCCAAGGTGGAGGCGTCTGCGATGCGGGTCCTGCTAGGGTGATCTGAAGGATGACAAGGTGGCAGGCGGGCGGTGGGATCCGCTATTCCGCGCAGACCCTGGGATACGGCCGAATGGCAGTCGTGTGTGCGCGAGTGCCAGCCCCGCTTGTCTCCCGGATACGCTGCAGCTCCGCAGCAGACACCTGATGGCAAAGGTGTAAGAAACAACAGCTAGGTTATAGCGGGCGCAGCCTCTCCACCGTCCCTTGGCTGCCTCCCACAAGTGGGTCCTCCTTCTCAAAGTACAG
Source organism: Castor canadensis (assembly GCF_047511655.1). NCBI lineage: Eukaryota > Metazoa > Chordata > Mammalia > Rodentia > Castoridae > Castor > Castor canadensis. Next base: position 140,069,827 of record NC_133394.1, read on the forward strand.
GAACTTTTCCCAGACGTTGGATCCAGTCTCCCGCAACCACAGGAGGAGTCCGCCCGCCGACGTCGAGACGCCGCCTGACTCCCCACGCTGCACCTGACTCGGTGGCCTCCGTCCGGGGCAGCCCTTCCTTCCAGTCCCTTCCCCTCTCCCGGCTGCGTTTGGTGCCTCCCGCTCTGGGGAAAAGATGAGGGAGAGGGAAGGCGGCGACAGAGAGCGGGGTCTGGCGCTCCGGAGCCCCTGGCAAGTGTCTAAACAATAGGAAGGACGCAGCAGCCTAAGTCTCGCTGGGCTGATGGAAGGTGGGTTGTTGTTGTAACTGGAGTTGTTCGCTCAGGCTGCCAGGCGCTGAGCGCAGGCGAACAAAAACCCAGCCCGCGCCTCGGGAGCCGGCTGCGGGCCCCCGACGCTCCCCTTCCTCTTCAGCACTCCCGCCGTGCCTGGAAAGCTCGGTAGCTCCGGCCTGCGCCCGGGAGCCTGGGCGCTCCCATCACTCGCTGCCGCCGCCGCCGCCGCCGCCGCCTCCGCCTCCTCCTTTTTATAACCACCGTCTGCGGCAGTCACCGCCGCCTCCGCCAACCTCCGCCGTCCAGGCGCTTCCCAAATAAATAACCCCAAGTCCCAAGTTAAACCCGCGCGGGCTTTATATAGCCACCGGAGCCCCCACCCCTTGGCTCCGCCCAGCGAGGTCAGGCCCCGCCCACTGGCGGCGCGCGGGGAGCCCACACCTCGCTGGGGAGAGGTGAGGCCTCGGCTGCCTGCGCCAGGCGGAGGCGGCGGCGGGCGGTGCGCGTTCCCGTGCGTCCTGCTCGCGCCCTGGCTCCCACGCTCGGGCGAAGTTTGCTGGAGGAAAGAGGCTCTCGCGCTCCCGCCCCCAACTCCAGAGGTGACCCGGACTCAGAGACGGTGGTGCACAGCAGGAAAATGGGAGAGGGCGGCTTGGAACGCAGCTCATAAATAAATATTGCTGCCAGTGTCTCTGCTGCAGCTTTTGCCACGCCATGCTAAGGGGGCCGTTGAGTGATTGCAAGGCAGCAGAAGAGACTGAGAGATTATAATTTTAAATTTTAAAAAACTCCTACCGAAATAGATCACACACACAAATGTGTGTGTGTGTGTGTGTGTGTTTGCGGAAGCTTAAAAGTTCAGTTTTTTGCAAGTTGGAAAATGGTGTTTTTCAGCCTTCTAGCTTTCTTTCCCATATGCAAGCCACCCCCTTCCATTAACCCTTGCTTTATAGTCACAGGTTTTACTACACAAAGCTCAGCTGATGTCTTGAATATACCAAACTCAAAGGGTTTGGATGTATCTGCGTGATTTTACTCTCTTAGGAGGTAAAGGAGGGGAAAAAAATAAATCCCTAGCAACGCACATGATACCAGAAGGTTTTCTTTATTTCAGAGCAGTTCTGGATATTTTTTCCCCACTGTTTTGAAAAAGAATTTCCTTGTTTCTTGTCTCTTTAGTGTGATGTGTGTCTGACAACAGCTACCACTCTCCTGCTCCCCCAGCAAAAACCAGTGTTACTATCGGTTTGAAATAACATCTAAATGAGTTGGTTACTTCACTTGAATTTAAAAGGTATCATTTCCTTCCCCCCCCAGTCTCATTCCACCTTTGAAAGGCTTTCACCAGAATTTGTGCAAACCCCTACCTAGTCTAATCCCACCTTTACAATATAGTAATTATTTGTATAATTATCTGCTGCTCTCTTGAAAACAAGATCTACCCAATACATTTTTGTATTTTTAGCATCTAGCAATATGACTGGCACATTGTAGGTGTCCTGGTAATTAACTAATTTCTTTACTCTGTAGTATACTCAACCTAAGACCTCTTCAATATTCTTAACTTTTTCCTACTTAAATTTTCCAAAATGTCCTTTCATAATATCATTTTGCCTGCTCTGGAAAAGTTAAAAGTCCTTTGGAGGACATTTCCAGACAGGGTGCTCATTCAAAAACTGAATTGGAACCCTTAGGATTGCTCATTTTAATGCTATTGATTTATATTGCTCCATTCTTTCAAAGATTCAAAACACTTAACATTTATTAACTCATTTGTCCTTCTAGATTTTATTTTAAAGGTCTGTTATATAACTTCCTAGAGAAGGAGAAAGGCGCAGCCATAGTCACATTTCTGGTAAGGAATATGAGACAGAGAACAACTACCTGTCACTGAGGAAAGACTCCTCCTACCAGTGAATTTTCTTTAACTATAACAGTAAATTATGTGGTTAAGATACACTAATTCATTTAATGGCACTACTTTAGTACCTTTTTGGCCTCAAGATGTATTTGTGTTTGACTTTATCAACCACATATAATTCTTGTTTTATATTCTAATTGCAAGATCACAATCTGCATCCCACATATTCCTAAGTAAATATTATTGGTACTGTTGCAGAAATGAGATTCCAAGAGATGAATTCAAGTTTGGTTCTCTCTCTGGCTCACTTTCCATTCTGTACAAAATCAAGAGGGAGCTGAAAATAACATTAATAGCAAGATGCCTACAGAAATGTTTTTAATTTGATGCTAATTTATGTAAGAAGATATCTCCAATGAATTTCACCAAGAGGGGAAAAACAAAAAGACTACAACTAATTCTTGAGAGGCATGGATCATCCATTCTTTTTGTGTGTCGTCAACTTTTCACCTAATAAAAGGAAACATACATGAGTGACCAGGCTTCTTGTTTTTAAAATTGTTACTACAGTATTTCTTATGTACTACAGCATGATGTTTGTTAGAGGACTTGTGTGCTTCTCCAACATTGAATTCTAGGTCTTACCCTTTCTAGACTATGCTATTCCCAAAGGAGTTCTGAGTTTCCCTCTGGTGATTATAGCTAACCCTAAGAAAGCCTTCTGTGGTGCCTCTTGTCACCACATGAGGTCTCCATAAATCCTGACCTGGATTAAGCAGAAGTGGAATCTACTACAGTCAGCATTCAACTCTCCCATCTGGAGGAGAAATCCCATTGGTGGAATAATTAAGAAACAATTGAGACACTTAGAAATCTATTCAGTTAAAAAAATCCAAATCAAAAATGTAAATTTGAAAAATGTAGGAAAAGGGTGTAGTAGAAGAGAATTGGTTTTTTTAAAAAAGGTAATATGAGTGGAGATTGTACCTCATTTTAAAAAAAAGTAAGAGTAATAACACTGACCAAATGTGTGAAGCTTGAAGCTTACAAAATAATTCTTTGGGTTTATCTGTCTTCTGGTACTATTTTCCATCATTGCAAAATGTATACATTTTAATTTTGTAAATTTCCTCACAATATCTTCTTTTGGGAATGTAGATATGGAACCCTGTTACTACAGAGTTCAAAGTGAATTACAATGTTTCATGTTTACTCAGTGTCAAGCTGTTTGATGGACTGGGAACCTCAGTGCAATTCTGGATGTTTGCTGTTTTACTACATAGAAGAGATGGTGTTTTGCAGCCAGGGCACACCTAATTAAAAGGCAGAATCTGAAATCTCTGGCTTCAAACTTCAGTTGGTTCTTCTTCACCTACACATATCTGTAGATCCTCTGGAACACTTGAGGTCAAGGAATCCCTGGGAACTGTCACCCTTGTACAGGACTGTTTATGGTTATCTCATGGCATCATCACTGCAAGGGCACAGAAACTCAACCTGTTTCTGCACAGAGCTTTGATTGGATTCCCAGTGGTTCTCAGAGTGTGGTCCCTGAACCAGCAGACTTAGAGTTTAGAAATGAAAACTCTCAGTCCCTACATCAGACCCACAAAATAAGAATTTGAAGGGTGGAAATCAGTCTCTCTTGTAACAAACTCATCATGTCATTCTGATGTTGTCTTAACTTTGAGGATGCCTGCCCTAGAGCGACTCTGTGGTTGTATTTGAGCTACCTAAGTGTGTAGTATGAAAAGGCAGTGAGTGGTATCACCGCACCTGTTTGAATGGGCGTCAACTTCTCATTCCTGGCATTTGACAAGTGCACGTTTCATATCCCCTCTAGGGGGCGCCAAAACATTTTCGTGTCTGGCCCCACAGAGACAAGACCAAAGTTCATTTTCCAAGTAAATGGCTTTCAGAAGTGGAAATAGGCTCCTAAAAACCTCCCTAACTTTTTGTATCTCAACCAATCAAAAATTATTGTACTTAAAGGTTTTTCCTGTCTGACAATATCTATATATGACAAGAATGATTCCTATTTTCATAATTATTGTGAAAATGAAGATAATATCCATGAAACACCACAAGCCCCACATAGTTACTTTCATGTTAATTAAAGGCATTATTACTATTTTGATTTTTATATTAATAATATTTTGATTTTTTTCGATTATTTTGATATTTATTAATAGGTGAAAATCTCAAAAACATTTATATTGTAAGAATAAGCTATATATTTTCATTAATGACTACTATGGTCCTGTAGCTTTCTGTACCTAGAAAGGGCTGTGCTGAAGGCTATATTCTTAGAAACAGAAGAACAAGTCAATTTTCAATGATTAAGCCCTACCCAGGTCTACAATTACATGAACAAAAGAGTGGGGATGGATGTAATTAGGTTCATGATATTTAAGTCTCACAATACTCTTTGGAAGGAGTGAAGTTGGTTTCCCAATGCCTTAATAAAATACCTTGTTGGTTGTGCAGTTAAATTAAAATGAAAAGTCCTAAACCTGGATGTGCTGCTAAGTGGAAAAGGAGCTTTGGATGTGCCACTTAGATTTTATATAATGTTGGGATTAGACCAGTTGCACCGTAAATCCTTCCTAGTTATTGCAATAATAGAGCTCTATTCAGTGATGTTTGTGTTCCAAATACTGGGCTGGCCACACTGTGTATATTAGCTCTATCAATTCTCCCAGCAATCTCCTGAGTTAGATATTATTTTTATCCCTGGTTTATATTGGACAAAATTGAGACCCATTGGAGTTCATGCAGTTGACCATGTTCATACAGCTAGAAAGCAGAGAACAGTAATCAGAAATGTACTTGATATCAAACCCAATTTCATAAACATTGCAATGCACTTCCTTTCAAGTTCTAGGATTTGCGTGCACTATGCAATGACTTATTTTGTATGTTCAGACAAAGATGTACTGAGGCAGGAGATGGTGGTATAGTTTAAAGTGACATTTGAACAGTGACTATGTAGAATACTTGAGCAAGAACATACTAGCCATAGAAAAACTGAAATGTGAAAAATAAAGCAAAAGATGCTGAATATTTAACACACAGGGGAAGGGGAAATGCAGATAAAATTTTAACAATTTCATAAGTTTAAAATGAGTTTTAAAGATTTGTGGTATTAAGGAAAAGGAAATGCAGTTCTGAATTATTTTAAATTGCCAAATCTTTTGACTCTACTAAATCCCCTACTGTACCTCCTGAATTTTCACAGGACGAAAATCTTGCAGTGTCAGCAAGGGAATGATCAGAATCCCTCATACCTCCTGTAGGTTGTTTGTGATAGATTAAAAAATGATCATCCTACCAGGCCATAATATCAGGGTAAAATTACAAAAAAATTCACACGAGTCTAATGTAAACTTAAAATCAATATTCTCAAATCCCAAACCCAAATATTATATGTTTTAGATAAAAATCACCACTGATTAACATAGACAGTTTATAACTAGTAATGGAAAAATGTAGTTCAAAGTGAATGCCTGCCTGATAACTAAAAGGCCATTTTTTTAATGCAAAAATCATACTAGTGTCTTAGAACAAGAGTTGGAAACTTCTTTTGACGATTTTAGGCTTCGCAAGCCAATAGGCAAATCTAGGGTATTCTGTAGATACATAATTTAAAAAAGGAAACACATTTCCATAAATGTCTTGCTGATGTAATTAAGACCATAACAAGTGATCATAATTATTCTGTAGTGCATATCTACTAATGAGAACTATGGAATTCTTTTTTGGAAAGATAAAATTTAATTGGGGTTCAAAGTAGCTGTTTCCTGTCATCAAATTGATAACAAAGTTTCATATGCTAAAATTCTTTTTAGCTTACTAGCCATATAAAAGCATGAGACAAGTCTTATTTTGTTTGCTGCTTGGAGTCTGTGGACCTCTACCTTATTCCATAAAGGTGGTTATCCATGTGTGTTGTCACAGTGCCTTAAGAGGTTGTGTTAACATCAAAAGAGATGTTGCAAAGATAAGTCTCAGGCTCCAAAGTGGCTATGTGACAAGAAGTACATGACTTCTTCCATATTTTCTACCAGTTCTCCCTATTTATTCTTCTCTGAATGCAATTCCTGAAAGTATATTTTTAATTTAATTTTATTTCATTTTAATACACAATACTTTAGTATAAGATATTTATCCATTTCTTGCATACAAACCATGCTTATGTGTTGAACCAGATTGTCCTCGTGTATAAAGTGAAGATAGCAATAAATAACATTTATTAAATATTTATTACATGCAGCTTCATCCAAAGAGTTTAAATTTATTTTCTCATTTAGTCTTCCTTGAGAACTATATTACTTTAAAGATGAGGAGGGTGAAGGACAGAAAGGTTGAGGGTACATAACCTGCTCCAAATCATGCAGTTAGGAAAGGACAGATGTAGGATCTTAATCGAGGAAGTCACAGCCCAGAGTACTGAATTCCACTAATTCTTCATCACCGGAAAGTCATGATAACAAAAGAAGTAAAATTTGCGAAGTAAAATATTAATGTTCTTATTTTCCTTATGGTTATTATTATTATGAGGTACAGGGGTTTGAACTCAGGGCCTTCACCTTGAACCACTCCACCAGCCCTTTTTGTGAAGGGTTTTTTGAAATAGGATCTCACAAACTATTTGCCCAGGCTGGCTTCAAGCCTCAATCCTCCTGATCTCCACCTCCTGAGTAGATAGGATTACAGGTGTGAGCCACCAGCACCCGGCATGGTTATTATTTTTAATTCAATCACGATAGTTAATCTAACATAACAATATACACTATTTGGTAAGGAACAACTGCAGTGAATATAATCTGAATGGTGCCAATGGTTTGTATCCCTTTTTTCCATATGAATAGGATTATTTCATTTATCTTTCATGACTGAAAATATATCCTCCTTAGTTACATAAAAGCAAGAGAATATTTTCTAAATAGATCATGTAAATTTTATGACAAGAGAGACATGAAGAAAAAACAAGTCTATGTAAGTTTAGAAAAAATCTCTGCAAAGAAGAATCTGTTAATATAAACCAAGAAGTTTCACATTTCTAAAAAAATGCCTGAAGACATAGAAATACTATCTTAGATCTTGATAACTAGTATTGTTTGGTAAGAAGAATCAGTTCATGAAGGCATATTCTTCCTTGTGATTATAAAATAACAGAAATGTAAAATGGTCTCAACTATGAATTCTTAACAAGGGCATCAGAAATCATGAAAAATGAAACATGAATTCTACGGACATTCAAAAAAGTATATCAAAATAAAATAACTTTTAAAAACTTGTTCATTCGTTCCAAACTGCTTTAGCTATCAATCTATTCAATAGCACAGTCAAACCCATATGTGTATGCATATATATTTGCATGTATATGTGAATGTGATTCACTCATAGGCTTCTCTTCCTTGTCTTATTAATTTAAATTTTTCTTCTTTAGTCTATCATATGTGGAAAGTAAGATTGCATACTACACTAACTCAAAGTAGGTGCAAAGATTAAATAAGGTAGTATATAAAAGCACTTGGAAACTTTCAGTTCTGGAACAAGATAGCATAGGATCATATTTCCATACTGTACTATGTACAATTAAATGCTCTGGAAATAATTCAATAGACAATAATAAAAGACACAGGGAAAAGGAGGACTGGCTAGGGAGTTCAAGACCTGAGGAATGACAGCATAGTTAATCCCCTGGTTTTCTGTCAATTCATGCAGTATTAAGAGAGGGCAAGCCCAATATCAATCTAATGGGAAGCCCAATACCTGCTTGGGGCCCAGAATACAAACTGGCTGAGCATTTCCTGGAATAGTAACTTCAAAGTCTCCGTAGTCCAAGTCTTAAGGAGACTTGGGCCTAGCAAACTGGACCTCTCCTTCCCATTCCCTGGCCCTCTGGCACAAGATGGCCCAGTGTGTTCCTAAAGTTCAACATGCAGCACCAGTGAGGATAAAGTGGGAGCCCAGGAACATACCATAGCAAAAGAGACCACAGTCACTTTTGTCACTGAAACTAAAGCCCACAGAAGTAGGCCAGATCCCACATGTTAAACCTAAACATATTGTCTATGAATTTAAAAAGCTCTCCAAACACAATAAAATGCCAAAGATACAATAGAAAAAGCATTCATTATACTAAGCACCCAAGAAAACCACAATCTGAATGAGAAGAGACTATCAACAGATGCCAAGTGTTACCAAGTAGATTATTGGAAGAGGATACCAAGACATTCATAGGTGAAAAAAAATACAAGAGAATTTGTACTTCCTGTAGAGCTACACTAACAGAATGACTAAACAAAGTTCTTTGTGTCAAAAGAAAATGATTAAAGAAGGAATTCTGGAATATCAGGAAAGAATTAAAAAAAAAAAAACCAGAAAGAGTAAAAATATGAGTAAAGACAATGTATTTTCCTTTTCTTCTTGTGCTTTGTGAGTCCTGTTTGATGGTTGAAGTGAAATTATAAGCCTGGTGTGATTCTCAATGTATGTAGAGAAAATGGTAAAGACAATTTATAAATAAATGAGAGAAAAAGGTTGGGAATGGAGATAAAGTTACTATACTTCATTCAAACTGGCAAAATGTCAACACTAGCAGACCGCAATAAATTATGTCTATATGATGTAGTTGAATAGACAATTCTACATGTAGAATTAGCATAAGAAACATGTATAAAAAGATACAGTCAGAAACACTAGAAAGAAATCAAAATGGAATTCTAAAAGATGCTCAAATAACCTATAGGAAGCCAGAAAAAATAAAATAGACAATGGAAAACCACAGGGAAAACAGAAAACAAAATATCAAATGCAAACTTAAACCCTACTGTATCATTACATTAAGTGTAAGTGATCTAAATGCAACACAAATAGATTGGCACAGTGAATGGAAAATTGTGGAAAAACTATATATTGTATATAAAAATCACTTGAAATAAGACAGTATAGGTAGGTAGAAAGTAAAAACATGGAAAAATATATACCATGTGAGAAATAATTAAAAGATGACAGGAGTGGCTATATTCATATCAAGATACAGTAGACTTCTCAGAGTGAAGAAAATCACCAGACATTACATTATTACAAAATGTAGTAATAATACTCCAATATGCATATGCACAAATATAGAGATCAAATGTGGAAGTATGAATGTGGCTACAAAGGGGTACAAGGGTGCCTTGTGGAGAAGACGCAATTAAATACCAATTATGGTGGTGGGTACATGAAATCACAAGTGTGTTAAAATTGCATAGACCCAGACACACACACACACACACACACACACACACACGCATGCATAACTGGTGAAATCTGAATAAACTCTGTTTGTTATACCAATGTCAATATCCTGATTGTGATGCTATAGTTTCAGGGGGGCTGAGTGACAAGTACAAGAGATTTCTCTGTACATTTCTTTGCAACGTCCCAAGAATCTATAATTATTTTTAAACAAAACTTTTAAAAAGCCAAGCACCAGAAATTCACACTATATCATTTTGACATTATTGAAATCATTATAAGGAAAATTAAAATATTTCTTCCTAAATGGATTCAGATTGAATACAAAGATACTGAGGGCTGGGGAGGGGAAAATACTCAAGGAATCATAACTATGGGCTTTTGGTTAGGAGCTGTAGGAGGGAGCTGTTTATGGGGAAGGGGATAAAGGTAGTAATTGGAGGAAGGGTCATAAACTTGATGAGAGAGAGAGAGAGAGAGAGAGAGAGAGATTGAAAGTGAAATTTGCAAGAGTATAGGAAGATAGGAAGGACTTTCAAAAAGGAGAAGGAATATTGATCATTATGAATGAAAGCATGGGACCAAAATCATGAAGTGACACCTGAAGGAGGAAGAAGGGGTGAACAGAGAAAGATGTGGCCTAACAATGGTGGAGAAGGAGGGGATTTTGTAGTGGACCAACAGCTTTGGCTGAGAATGTGGCTCTGGCTAGGACTTCACACCTAGAGGTAGGTCCTGAACTGTTCTCAAGTAGGTGTGAAATAGTGCTGGTGACTTCAGCTGCAGGAACTCATGGTCTGTGAAATGATGAGGATGTACTCAATTATTCTAATGCTGTTCAAGCTGTGGAAGTCTGCAATTCATTGTCACTACATGAAACAAGCAAGCCAAATACTTTTAGATGCTTTCTTACTTGAAGGTTGGTTGTAAGAACAGATGAGAGAAAATGTCACTAATAGTTCAAGAGCCCTCACTTCATGCAAAGCATGACACAAATGCCCAGTTAAGTAGTGGAACAACCAAAAGGAAAAAGTGGGGGAGGGAATCTTAACTTCCTAAATTTTTAAAAAGTTGACCTGTCACAGAGGTCTATAATTTTTAATAGCATGTTCATATATGTTTTATCACTTCATCATCACAGTAATAAGGACTTAAGATAGTTATTATTATCCCCATTTTGAGGGGGAGGCACTAGAGTTTGAACTCAGGATTTCAGGCTTACTAGGCAAGCATGCTACCACTTGAGCCACATCTCCAGCCCTTTCTGCTTTGGTTATTTTTGAAATAGGATTTCTCCTTTCCCCCCTTACCTGGATCACAATTCTCCCATTCCTGCTTCCTGCCTAGCTGGGATGACAAGCATGCAATCAACAACTGATTGATATAGGATGTCACAAATTCGTTGCCTGAGCTGACTTTGAACAACGATCATCCCAATCTCAGCCTCCCAAGGGGATCAAATTACAGACATGAGCTAACACACTGTACATAATTCCCATTTTCAGTGAAGAAAACTGAGTCTTGTGCAATTTATGATCTGTGTTGGGTTAAAGAACTAGCAATACACAAGACCAGGGTGGCTATTCAGACCTTTTAGTTTCTAGAATAGTTTGAGCACCTGCAAGCAGATGTGAACACACAAGGGCATCTCATAATGAGATGCTACTACACACCTATAAAAACAACTGAAATAAAAACAGTGACAATAAAAAAATTACAAGCATGTGGAAACTGATTATATGTCGATCTATCATCTGTCTATCTATCTATCCTTCTACGTATCTATATAAGTATTACTTATAGAAGTGTGAAAGCCACTCTGCCAAATGGTTTGTCATTTTCTTAAAACAACACTAAAAATTCCAAGATGGCAGCTAGAGGGAGGAAGCAGAAAACGTGTCTCCTAAAGTAAAATCTTGGAGAAAAGCTGGAGATACGCCTTACAGGAAAAACCACCCAGAACAGGCAAAACTTTGACTCTTCCACACCTCCAGCCTGCGCATAGCATCTCCACTTCACATTAAATGGAGAAACCAGGAGGGCTCCCATGCTGCCACCAGACACCAGTGCCCAGATGGCTTGGGAAGATGCAGACCACAAGGTGAGCTAAGCGGTATGTGGTACTCCCACAGACAACCCCAGGCCAGATCAGCATAGCCCCCTGGACCCCCACCCAGGAAAAAAGAAAAAAAAATGAATAATAAACAATAACAACAAAAAAGACATGTAGCAAAGAGGGCACAGCACCCTGAGCACCAAAGGTGGGGGAAGGGGAAATCCTTCACAAGCTGGCTGGAGAAGGCAAGAGAGGAGGCACAGGCCCAGCAATTAGGAGCGGGAAAGTTTGTGAAAGTGGCGGTGAGAGGAAAACTCCACAAGAGAGGGGGGAAAACCCACTTCCCACATGAACTGTAAATAAACACTCTGGCCTGAGAAAGTGGATGCAGTGTCACCTCCCCCAGTGCGCTTGGAAAGGGGAAAGCTTGTAGCAGCGCACAGGGGAACTCTGAGTAAACAAAGCCTGTGGGGCCAGGTGAGTGCTAAGCTCACCCCAGAGATCTGCATAAATAACGCCTCCAGAAAAGCAGGCTGACAGCAGCGGGCAGGTGAGCCACAGCTGCAGATACCATTCACTGTCTCCAGACTCTTTTTTCTCTCTTCCTTTGATGAGACAATAACTGAACTGCACATGCATGCTGAAAAACTTACTGAAACTGTATTGCATTTGAACTTGAGACACGTTGTGGGGTTTTTTTGTTTTGTGCTATTTTATTTTTTTGGTTTTTTTTAGTTTTTGTTCCCCTTTGATGAGACAGTGATGGAACTACTTCTGAGACACCATCTCCAGGATTGGAGGCTGAGGGATGAATGCCAAAATTATTAAGACTGAAACTTTGTTGCATTTGAATTTGGAGATTTTTTTTAATACACTTTATTTTATTTTATTTATTTTTTTCATTTATTTATTTATTTTTATTTTTTATTTTCAATCCTCTCACTGTCTCTCTAATGCCTGTTCATTTCTAATGCCTGTTCAGCTTACTGTTGATTAGTACACTATCTCTCCCTGTTTATAACTTTGAAACTTTGTTGTTGTTTGTTTTGTTTTTTCTACTGTTTATTTGTTTTTCCCTTTTTCTTTAATTCTTTGCTTTCCATCTCCTCTCATCCTTCCATTCTAATATCACCAGTGTTATTATTACAATAACAACACCAAGGGTAATGATGAGAAGACAGAAAAAACAGGGAAACCAGTTTCCCCACAGTAAAAAATTAGTACAGGAACCAGAGGGAAATGAAGAAAACAGATACTCAGATCCAGACTCCAACAAAATGAAGATAAACTATGCCAAAGAACCCAATGAAGCCCACAAGAACAATCTAAAAGAAGAAATACTACAGGTACTCAATGAGAATTTAGAGATGATACTGGATAGGGTCAACCAAAATATACAGGAGACACTCAAGAAATTCCAAGACAACAAAAATAAAGAAGTTGAAAAAGCCCAAGAAGAAATAAAAGAAACCATAGAAGCAGTGTATAAACACCAAAGTGAAACAAAGAACATGATTAATAAAGAGATAAATGAACTCAGGACAAAAATAGACAACATTAAAGAGGAAGGGACTCAGGATATGGAAAAACCTCAGAAAAAAGAACAAAAGAGAATAGCAAAACAAAATGGAAGACCAATCCAGCAGAATAGAACAAACAAAAGACAGACTCTGAGAACTCGAAGATGAAATGGTAATTAAAGGAAAAGCCAAAGAACTACTAGTTAAACAACTCAAGACCTGTGAAAAGAAAATGCAAGAACTCACTGAGTCCATCAAAAGAACAAACCTGAGAATGATGGGCATCGAAGAAGGAGAAGAGGTGCAAGCAAAGGGAATGCATAATATATTCAACAAAATAATAACAGAAAATTTCCCAAATCTAGAGAAATCTATTCCCATATAGATGCAAGAGGCCTCCAGAACACCAAACAGACCAGATCAAAATAGAACTATCCCACAGCATATCATCATTAAAACAACAAGTACAGAAACTAGGGAAAGAATATTGAAGGCTGTAAGAGAGAAAAAACAAATAACATACAAAGGTAAACCCATCAAAATTACAGCAGACTTCTCAACAGAAACATTAAAAGCAAGAACAGCCTGGGGTGAGATCTTCTGGGCACTGAATGAAAAAAACTTCAACCCCAGGATACTCTACCCAGCAAAACAATCATTCAAAATAGATGGAGCAATAAAAGTCTTCCATGATAAGCAGAAACTAAAACAATATGTGACCACAAAGCCACCACTACAAAAGATTCTGCAAGGGATTCTGCACACAGAAAGTGAAACCCAACATAACCATGAAAGGACAGACAGCACCAAACCACAGGAAAAGAAAAAGCAAGACAGTAGAGAGTAACCTCAACTTAGGTACACACAATCAAACCTTCAAACAACTAAGACAACTAAATGACAGTAATCACCACATACCTATCAGTACTAACACTTAATGTTAATGGACTTAATTCCCCCATCAAAAGGCACTGTTTGACGAAATGGATTAAAAAGGAAGATCCAACAATTTGTTGCTTATGGGAGACCCATCTCACCGACAGAAATAAGCATAGGTTTAAGATGAAAGGCTGGAAGAAGATTTACCAAGCCAATGGCCCCCAAAAACAGGGAGGAGTAGCAATACTTATCTCTGACAAAGTAGACTTCAAACCTACATTGATCAAACAAGATAAAGAAGGACATTCCATACTAATAAAAGGAGAAATAGACCAAAAGGAAATAACAATTATCAACCTATATGCACCCAATGTCAATGCACCCAATTTCATCAAACATACCATGAAAGATCTAAAAGCATATATTAACTCCAACACAGTGGTTTTGTGGGAGACTTTAACATCCCATTATCACCAATAGATAGGTCATCCAAACAAAAAATCAATAAAGAAATCCTAGATCTAAAATACACAATAGATCAAATGGGCCTACTTGATGTCTACAGAACATTTCAGCCAACTTCTACACAATATACATTCTTCTCAGCAGCCCATGGAACCTTCTCCAAAATAGATTATAACCTAGGGCACAAAGCAAGCCTCAGCAAATATAAGAAAATAGAAATTATACCATGCATTCTATCTGATCACAATGCAATAAAACTAGAACTCAACAACAAAAGTAAAGGCAAAAAATATGCAAACAGCTGGAAACTGAATAACTCATTTCTTAATGAACAATGGGTCATTGATGAAATAAAAGAGGAAATTAAAAAGTTCCTGGAAGTCAATGAAAATGAAAACAGAACCCACTGGAACCTATGGGACACAGCTAAGGCAGTCCTGAGAGGAAAGTTTATAGCCATGAGTGCATATATTAAAAAAGACTGAAAGATCCCAAATCAATCACCTAATGATACATCTCAAACTCCTAGAAAAATAAGAACAAGCAAATCCCAAAACAAACAGAAGGAGAGAGATAATAAAAATAAGAGCTGAAATCAATGAAATAGAAACCACAAAAACCATACAAAGAATCAATGAAACAAAAAGTTGGTTCTTTGAAAAAATAAAGAAGATCGACAGACCACTGGCAAACCTGACCCAAATCAGTAGAATCAGGAATGCAAAAGGGGAGATAACAACAAACACCATGGAAGTCCAGGAAATCATCAGAGACTACTTCGAGAACCTATATTCAAATAAATTTGAAAATCTTAAAGAAATGGACAGATTTCTAGATACATATGATCATCCAAAACTGAACCAAGAGGAAATTAATCACCTGAATAGATCTATAACACAAAATGAAACTGAAACAGCAATCAAGAGTTTCTGCAAAAAGAAAAGTCCAGACCTGATGGATTCTCTGCTGAATTCTATTAGACCTTTAAAGAAGAACTGATACCAACCCTCCTTAAACTGTTCCATGAAATAAAAAGGGAAGGAAAACTTCCTAACACATTTTATGAAGCCAATATTACACTTATCCCAAAACCAGGCAAAGACAACTCCAAAAAGGAGAACTATAGACCAATCTCCTTAATGAACATTGACGCAAAAATCCTCAATAAAATAATGGCAAACTGAATTCAACAATACATCAAAAAGATTATTCACCACGACCAAGTAGGCTTCATCTCAGGAATGCAGGGGTGGTTCAACATATGAAAACCAATAAATGTAATAAACCACATTAACAGAAGCAAAGACAAAAACCACTTGATCATCTCAATTGATGCAGAAAAAGCCTTTGATAAGATCCATACCATTTCATGATAAAAGCTCTAAGAAAACTAGGAATAGAAGGAAAATACCTCAACATTATAAAAGCTATATATGACAAAGCCACAGCCAGCATTATACTTAACAAAGAAAAACTGAAACCATTCCCTCTAAAATCAGGAACCAGACAAGGATGCCCACTATCTCCACTCCTATTCCTCACCAGAGCAATTAGGCAAGAAGAAGAAATAAAAGGAATACAAATAGGTAAAGAAATTGTCAAAATATCCATATTTGCAGATGATATGATCCTATACCTTAAAGACCCAAAAAACTCTACTCAGAAGCTCCTAGACACCTTCAATAGCTATAGCAAGGTAGCAGGATATAAAATCAACATAGAAAAATCATTAGCATTTCTATACACTAATAATGAACAAACTGAGAAAGAATATATGAAACAATTCCATTTACAATAGCCTCAAAAAAAATCAAATACCTAGGTGTAAACCTAACAAAAGATGTGAAAGACCTCTACAAGGAAAACTATACACTTCTGAAGAAAGAGATTGAGGAAGACTATAGAAAGTGGAGAGATCTCCCATGCTCATGGATTGGTAGAATCAACATAGTAAAAATGTCTATACTCCTAAAAGTAATCTACATGTTTAATGCAATTCCCATCAAAATTCCAATGACATTCATTAAAGAGATGGAAAAATCTACCATTAAATTTATTTGGAAACACAAGAGGCCAGGAATAGCCAAGGCAATACTCAGTCAAAAGAACAATGCTGGAGGTATCACAATACCTGACTTCAAACTATATTACAAAGCAATAACAATAAAAACAGCATGGTACTGGCACAAAAACAGACATGAAGACCAGTGGAACAGAATAGAGGACCCAGATATGAAGCCACACAACTATAATCAATTTGTCTTTGACAAAGGCACTAAAATTATACGATAGAGAAAAAACAGCTTCTTCAAAAAAAACTGCTGGGAAAACTGGTTAGCAGTCTGCAAAAAACTGAAACTAGATCCATGTATATCACCTTATATCAATATTAACTCAAAATGGATCAGGATCTTAATATCAGACCACAAACTCTAAAGCTGATACAGGAAAGAGTAGGAACTACTCTGGAGTAAGTAGGTATAGGTAAGAACTTTCTCAACGGAACCCCAGCAGCACAGCAACTAAGAGATAGCATAGGTAAATGGGACTTCATAAACTAAAAAGCTTCAGCTCAACAAAAGAAATGGCCTCTAAACTGAAGAGAACACCCACAGGGTGGGAGAAAATATTTGCCAGCTACACATCAGACAAAGGACTGATAACCAGAATACATAGGGAACTCAAAAAAACTAAATTCTCCCATAATTAATGAACCAATAAAAAAAATGGGCAAGTGAACTAAACAGAAATTTCTCAAAAGGAGAAATTCAAATGGTCAAAAAACATGCGAAAAGATGCTCACCATCTCTAGCAATAAAGGAAATGCAAATTAAAACCACACAAAGATTCCACCTCACCCCTGTTAGAATAGCCATCATCAGCAACACCACCAACAACAGGTGTTGGCAAGGATGTGGGGGAAAAAAGAACCCTCTTACACTGTTGGTGGGAATGTAAACTAGTACAACCACTCTGGAAAAAAATTTGGAGGCTACTTAAAAAGCTAAACATCGATCTACCATTTGATCCAGCAATACCACTCTTGGGGATATACCCAAAAGACTGTGACACAGGTTACTCCAGAGGCACCTGCACACCCATATTTATTGCAGCACTATTCACAATAAGCAAATTATGGAAACAGCCAAGATGCCCCACCACTGACGAATGGGTTAAGAAAATGTGGTATCTATACACAATGGAATTTTATGCAGCCATGAAGAAGAATGAAATGTTATCACTCACTGGTAAATGGATGGAATAGGAGAACATCATTCTGAGTGAGGTTAGCCTGGCCCAAAAGACCAAAAATCATATGTTCTCCCTCATATGTGGACATTAGATCAAGGGCAAACACAACAATGCGATTGGACTTTGAGCACATGATAAAAGCAAGAGCACACAAGGGAGGGGTGAGGATAGGCAAGACACCTAAAAAAGTAGCTAGCAGTTGTTGCCCTTAACGCAGAGAAACTAAAGCAGATACCTTAAAAGCAACTGAGGCCAATAGGAAAAGGGGACCAGGAACTAGAGAAAAGGTTAGATCAAAAAGAATTAACCTAGAAGGTAACACACATGCACAGGAAATCAATGTGTGTCAATGCACTGTATAGCTATCCTTATCTCAACCAGCAAAAACCCTTGTTCCTTCCTATTATAGCTTATACTCTCTCTTCAACAAAATTAGAGATAAGGGCAAAATAGTTTCTGCTGGGTATCGAGGGGATGGAGGGGAGAGGGAAGGGGCGGGGGGGTAAGGGATGAGGTGGGGAGAGTAGGGAGAAGTGACCCAAACATTGTATGTACATATGAATAAAAAAAAATTAAAACAACACTAAATTATCCCTGACCATCATTCTAGCAATCACATTCTTGCACACTTATCCTAGAAGAATGAAAATTTATGCCCATACAAAATGCCTATACACAAATTTTTATTGAAGTTTTATTATACCCAAAACTGTAAACAGACAAAATGTCCTGCAATAGGCAATAGGTTAAACAAACTGCGATAGTAATAGAATATTACTCAGCAATGAAAAGAATGAACTGTTGATCCCATGACAATTGGATGTATTGCAGAGGCATTAGGCTGAGTAAAAAAGGAAAAACAACACATTGATTATGGTGGTGCAAAGCTGTAATCCCAGCTACTTGGAGGTGAAGGTAGGAGGATTATGGTTCAAAGCCAGCCTAGGAAAAAAGTTAATGAAACTCTATCTCAAAAACAAGTGAGAACTAGAAGTGGGCTCAAGTAGCAGAGTGCCTGCTTTGCAGGTGTGAACCCCTGCATTCAAACCCCAGTCCTACCGAAATAAATAAATTAATAAAAAAAAAGCCAGATGTGGTGTGAATCTATAATCAGGAGGTGAAGTTAGGAGGATCATGATTTAAGGCAGGCCCCAGGCAAAAGCACAAGACCCTACCTGACAAATAAGCTAAGAGCAAAAGGTCTGGGCATGTGTTCCAAGTAGTAGAGTGCAGAAGGCCCTGAGTTCATCTCCAGTACCAAAAAAAAAAAAAAAAAGTGCCATACATTTTGTGTTTCCATCTATACTATATTCTCCAGATGACAAAAGTAAAGAAGTTGGAGAACTCATTGTTCACCACATGAGTAGGTTAAGAAGAAAGGCACTCTATTAATAGCAATGGAATATTATACAAATCAACATTATAGAACTACAGGCATCCACTGTGCTAAGTGTGTGCATACAAACTTTCTGACTCTCTTATACTAATACCTCTTACTTTTAATAATCAATATAAGGAGAAAAAGTCTATTTCTTTCTCCATTCTTCCATTTTTGGAGTCCATGGAGATATAGAGAAATAGGTCACTGGGGGAAGTGAGCAAATCAATATGCCATTAATAATAAAAACAACCATGTTCAATAACACTTTACTTGGACATCATTTTCTTTGTGTAATACATGATTTGGTTCTAGTATTGCAGCAGGAACCAAAAAAGTCCTTACTCCTGAGCTGGTGAGCAAATACTTCTTTTTTTATCCCCTGCTCTGGGAAAACAGTTTGTGAAATAATTTAATTTACTAAGACTGGCAAGTAAATCTAAATATGGTTCAATATTTCTTTAAAAATATATCTCAAAACATTATTTTTTACTCAGCATATACATATCATTACTTTAACAAAATTTGAATTTTGGATTTTATGTATATGTTTATTATACACATAATTATAGATATTATAAGTATATCTGATGTGTACATGAAATATATATACTCACATAGACACATTCTTAGTTTATGTATACATATTGCTGACATGTACACGATACAGGGCTTCCCCTTTATCTATGGGGCATATATGCCAAGACCCCCAGTCCACAGACACTACTGCACTCTATTACTTACTGCTTTTTCCATTTGAACTAAGCACTTACCGTACACTGTGGCCTGAATTTTTGCAGCCTGAGGTATTACAGCCAAGCTAATACCAATTTCTTTTTTTCTTTTCACAATTTCATGAATAGAAGGTTCATTCTTGCTATAGATCTTTGTGAACTCGTATAAAATCTCTTTGTTTCTTATTAGCTCAAAGAAACTTTCTTTTTTACTTAAAAGAAGTACTTTGTGGCTACTGTATGAAATATCCTAATTGCCAGCACCACTACTCTTGTGCTTTGGTGGCGTTATTAAGTAAAATAAGGATCACATGACATAGCACTGTGAAGCAGTGGCACTAATCCGATAACTGAAATGGTGACTAATGATGGGTAGTATATATAGCAGGACTGCACTGGTCAAGAGGAGGTGCACATACCAGGCGATAGGGAGCAGCACAGTGAGGAATTTCATGATGCTCAGACTGGAACATAATTTACAACTTATACATTATTTCTGGGTTTTTTGTTTGATATTACTTTATTGTGATTGACCGCAAATAAGAGAAAGCATTGAAAGTAAAACCAAGGTCAACAGGAAGACTACTAAATTTTGGTATTTCTGCTTTTTGTTTAATATCTGTTCATTAATTTACAGTGTTTTTTTATGAAGTTATTTGCTGAATCTTACTGTAAACTTAGCTCAAAATTCACACAGATATAAGATACAACAGTAGATAGGCTGGGGGGGGGGGTGGCTCAAGCAGTAAGAGTACCTGCCTAGCAGAATGAAGCCCCGAGTTCAAAACCTACTGCTGCCAAAAGAAAAATATTTTAAAGATATAACAGTAGAGGTATTTTATTTTCCTTCAACGGTTATATAAAGGCATTTATTTTTGTTTATAGCTGTAGATTAAAACCTGTTAGCCTTAACAACATAGGTAAGGCATGCAAAGTAGCTACCCTCATAGTATTTACAAATCTTTTTTTTAAAAAAAATGTTAATTTGATCACATGTGAAATGGATTCATAAATTAATACCTGCTTAATTGGCAATTAAAAGCTATAGGACAATGTTGTCTCTGTGTATTTTAAGAATTAAATTCCAGCTGTTTTGAGAAAGCAACCAGAAGATTAAAACTGCCAAGTATCCTGGGGAGAAATTGGGAGTGAAAAGCCACATTACCTTCCATTATTGTAAAATCATCATGCCATCTGCAGCCACTGTAAATACTGTAGATGGAATAAAAGGTCTCAAGTTAAAACGTAACCTGCTTTTCACAGGGTAAGGTATCTCATTTTTTCTGGGCCTGAAATTCATCACAGTCAACAAAGTCAGGTCAAAATTAAATGAGATAATATTTATAATGTTTTTGCCAATTTAACAATTAAATGTATTTACTAATATTCATTTAATTTGGAGAAATACTCCATCTTTATTAAAGAAGCTGACTTTTAATATCACCAGAACACCCAGGAAAGTTTACATTTTAATGTTCTAATAAACACTCCTGTCTCTTTATGGTTTATAACAACATAAGTTATTTCTCAGTCATCTTTCTGCCTGCTGGAGATTGGCTGTAAGATTTACCCCACAATTGTTCTCTGTGGACTGACTTGTGCTGATAGAGCATCCACTATCTTAAATGTCACTAGTCATCATGGAGCCTTACCCAGCAGTGTAAAGCTCCAACCTGCAGGTAGTATCCTAAGCAAAATCCAAATGTCCATCAGCTAGAGAATGGGTTAGTAAAAAGTGGTGTATCTACACAATGATATTACTAGGATATTAAAAATGAATAAACTTCCAATGCTTCGTAAACAAAGATTCAACTTGAACACATTTTGTTTTATGATGAAGTCAGTCCTCAAAGGACACATTTAGAGAAAATGTTCAGAAGAGGTAAAACCATTGAGACAGAAAGTAGATTGGGGTTCCAGGGATGGTGGGCTATAGGGAGTTGATGAGCAGCAAAGAAGGGAGTAGAGGTGACTCCTATTTGGTGAGGGGTTTCTTCTTGGAATGAGGAAATACTCTGGAATTAAATAGCAGTCATGGTCGTATAATTCTGAATATGCTAAAAAATGACTGAACTACACACTCTAAAAATGTGAATGTTACGGTGCGCAATTTATATCTCAACAGGTGTTGTTAATATATGACTAAAGTTCATTCGTGGTGATGGTTGCACAAGTCTGGGGATGTACTAAACCAATGACCACTGGATCAATGGGTAAATTTTATAGTAGGTGAATAAGACTGTGAAAAAAAAAAATGGCCGGAAAACAGTGTCTGTAGAAACTGATTATTTGTAATCTTTTTCTCCTTTGTAATCTTAAAAAAGTATTTGTTTCCTTGTCACAATTTCATTATATTTTGTTACAGTACAATTTTGCTGCATATTTCATGTGTTGTTTATATTGTTTAAAAACATGCAATCTTTAAAAAAATAAATATTTTCAAACCTTTAAAAAATGGAATAGCCAATTTTGGATTTTTTTACTAACTTTATTAAGTAATAATTCACACTAAATAACTGACCAGCACATATTTGAGATTCATTCAAAATTTTACCCAAGATTGCATTCCCTTTTTACTTGATGGTGTTCTGTTAGTTTATCTTTACTCCTCTAAGTCTCTCATTTCTTTCCTAATGAAATCAAATTACTTTAACAGTATTTAGTTGGCATTGTCATCGTGCATCCAAGTGTGCTTATAAAGCCAGCATTTTCAATTTTTTAATCAGGTTGAGTTGTTTGTTCTATCTTTCTGGAGATTAAAAAAGAGAAAGGCTTTTCTGAATAACTAATGTTTACAATGAATTTTATTGCTACCAGTATGTTTGGCCATGTCTTCTAACAACACTATCTAACTAGGGGCAGGGTTCCCGGGATGATGGTGCATATTCCAGCTGTCTACACGTGGAATTATCAAGCATATTAGCATCGCCTTCAAATTATGGAACATTTTTTGTATCAATGCTGAAAATTGAAAGTTGTTTCATAGTTCTTAAGTCAGAATGTTTCTATTTTCCATCAAGTGTAAAGTCAATAAAATCAATCATTTTTCTCAGAGAGTTCATCCATACTTAAAATTAACAGAATAAATACTAGTTACTCAACATTGCTTTGTTCTTGGAACAATAAAATTGAAAAGAATGATATTTACTTTTCACCTTTGTATAATTTCTTGTTTTACTATTACTCATTAAACTAGTATTCTAATTTTTATTTTTCTATTCCAAATAATAATCATTTAACATAATACTTTTTGACCATTTTATATGAACAGATACACTTGCACAACCTTTGAAATAATTTCAAAAAGTTGAACATTTGCTTTTCTTTGTTGAAGTATTCTTGTCTAGTGGCATTAAAACATTGTTATGCTAATACTGAACACATGATAGACTTTTCTACATTAGTACTTTGTTGGATGTTCCATATGGTTACCCTGTTTCAGTATTAGCAGTTGTGTTTGTGAATCATTTTTACTATCAGAACGTAATATCTGGGATTTCTGTAAGCTTCCTGACAACTAAGTGTTTCCAGCCATAGCACTGCATCAGCTGAAGGTGGACCTGATTATCAGCTGAGACGCAATAACGACTTTTGCTACTATTAGAATACAAATGCCAATTTCAATTTTTCTCCACTTAACATAATTTTAATTAAAATTGAATACTGATTTTTCTACATATCCAATGATAAATAATAATCAAAGAAACTCTTTCTTGCTCATTTTCATTGATTCAACCAGTAAATCTTCACTAAATAAAGAACATGCAATGCCTGATTTGCTTAGCTTAATGTGAAGCACGCTCAAAAAGAGTTAGCTCATTTCCAACATTTCTCATTTTTAAACTTTTAAGTAGACTGTACGTTTGAAGATTTTCAACCTTTTCTCAGGTCTGTACTTTTTAAAAATTTTCTCTTCCTATCGATATCTCAATTTATACATGCTAAAGGATTCAAAATGAAATGTAACTTTTTATTTGAAATGCACAGAATGTGTAAAATTTTCACTCAAAAGCATAAACGACATAAAAAGAAAACACAACCAATTAAAATTATTTTCATGTTTTCAAAATTGTGTTCTGAAATATTCAAAATTATCTATTACATTGGAAGGAAATATACATATTTTATGCATATTATGTATTTTTAAATAAAAAAATTGTTAATTTAAAGCAATATGAAAGCAAATCTAGCATTTAGTGCTCATTCAATTGCCAACACAAAGGATTTCTAACATACTTCATCTGTCATGCATGTATGTTTGGATATCTGCATACCAAGAAATATGGGAAGTATTGTTCAGATGTAAGGAACTCAGCCATGTGAACCTATTGCTCTGCCAATATTTGGAATAATATATTATATTTATATTATATTTATTATAATATAATTATTATAATATAATTATAATATATTATAATATAATATATTATTATAATATAAATATTATAATATATTTATAAAACTATAAAATGTGTGAACATTTTATAGTTTTTTATGTTATCTTATAATGTAGATCTCTGAATGACAGTGAAGATTGCAGTAAGTTTGAAAATAATGATGCTGTTTCTATGTGTAGTTGACATAGTTTATTGTCTCCTTGCATCTTTTCTCCTTTATACCCTTCCAAACAATATTCATTTTCATTTGTTTCTGTCATTTTTATCCCCAAAACAGCATACAGTACGGGAGAAAAAATGACCATTGCCACCAACTCTAGGTATAGTCTCTCATTAACTTCTATCAATCATCATTTTTCAAGTCCATGGCATCATGAGCATTCAGAATTAATTTCAGTGTCATATCTAGAATGGTGTGACAGAAGTTTTCTCTTTCTCACTGGGTATTATAGAGCTTGGATCTCCTTGTATACATAACTTCTATCGAAGCTGATATCCAGTCTCATCCTTACGATGAAACTAACACTTCATCTGGGATGGCAAATAGCAAAGATAAAAATGAAAATGAGCTGATATTTATATTATTATGCCAATCTAAGGAGCAGGCACATGGTCTAACCTAGGTCACATGTGTTCCCCAAGGAATTTCAAATTTGAGACTGACATCCTTAATGACTGAAGGACAGGACCTATAGAAGCAATCATTTGGTTTCTCTTACATGAGACCCCTAGATCCACAGTTTCCTTTTGGTGCCTGTGCTTTTTTTTTTTTTTTCCTTTAACTTTTCCCTTACATCTTTTGAGCTACAATTTAAGTTAGTCAGAGTCTTTAATGGCTTCCATTATAGTTTAGTTAATATTTTCCATCTTTCTTCTCTTACTATGGTCATAGGCATTTATTGTATTGATACTAGATTTGGCTCTGACTTGCTTTGGTCAACGGAATGTCAACAATGTTAGGGGTGTTAATACAAGAGCTTAAGAGATGTTTACATGGTAAGGATTGTCCTCTTATGGTTCTAAAAATTTCCATGAAAAGAACACATCTTGGCCATCTTTCTGATCCATATAGGATCAAAGAAAGACAAATGAAGCAGACTGAGCCCCAACTTGGAGTTTTGAACGAAGTCCAGAGATGCTTAGCATAGATCAGCTGATTTCCACTTGATCTGCAGATGCCTGGGCAAAGATACAAAAGTATTGTTTTGAGCTGCTGGCTTTTAGATAACTTGATAATAATTTATTATTGTGGCCATACCTGACCGCTACAATGTATGTTACTTGCAAATAACTTAACACTGCCATTTTTTTTCTTTTACAAAACTAATATTGCAGGGGGATGAAAGATTAAAACTAGCAGTCTCACTGCTGATGCAGCCCTTCCATGGTACAAGCTTGTGTTCAAATCATACTTGCTGTTAGCCAAGGCAACAGCTGAAATCCAGTAATTTTATTAGCCAGAAACGTTTTTTATACAGCTGTAACCTCTTAGATCACATCTCTCACAAAATCTTGTTACTGTGTTGTGAAAAAGTAATATGGATATAAGAGTAATGCCACTCTTAGAAAGTTTTGCACAAAAAATACATTTAAATTAATTACTGCAGTAATTGAGAAAAGCAGCTAGAAGAGACTTTAAAAGTATTTTTAAATGTGTTTACAGAAGTATTTTGAGCAGGTAATTGGATATTATTTCTATCACTATATGATTAGTGGCCTGATGGTTAATCTACTTGAAATATTTAGAAATTTCTCAAACTGCAGACTATTAAAATTTCAAACCAAAGCAGTATTTCTTACTTAAAGAATGAGGAGGTTAATGATTTATTAAAGACTTCTGTAGGTTGCATAGATTAAAATGCTGCTGGAGAATATAGGATAGCCCTGGAAATAATTCAGATCTACACCTGGTGATATTTATTCTACCAATGTTCCCTTATCATAAGGACATCCCTTATCTATTTTGACAGGGAGTGGTATTTTTTTTGCCTTCTGCCAAAATAAATAACGTACTTAACACTATTCTACTTGCATTTCTATTATAGAACTGTAGGATATTAGTGCTATTTTCAGAAGGGACCCAAAAACCATGGGGTAAGGCAATTGATTATTAATAATTTGTGTTTGTCTTTAGAGTTCATCAAATTAGACAAATGCATCTGGAAACAAGTATAAACATGTGTTTTCCACTCTGCAATTTTAGTTCAGGTGTGTTGAAGGCAGTAAAGACAGACTAAGGAAGCTCTGTATAGCCAGAGAAAATTCAATAAATGTTTACTAATTTACAAGTCCACATTTCCCTACTTTATAGATGTGTATTAAAAAAGACTAAAATTATTCCTGCTGTTCTCTCTGGATATTCTAAGACAAACGACATCATCAGCAAGCCTCAGAGATATATCACTGTGGTCTTTATTGTAGAGCCCAAAGAGATTCTCACTTTTGGCTGCTTTTAACTAGACCTGTCATGACTGTTTTCTAAACGAGTAGCTGTCAGGTTTTTTTTTAATGGCTGCAGTACTCTAAAACTGGATTGTATAAACTTCCTGTATTGATATAACAATTTCCATTAACTTGGTAGCTTAAAATCACAATTAATTATTTTAGAGTTCTGGAAGTCAGAAGCCCTGAAAAAACACTGTTGGTAGGGATATCTTTTTTTTTTTTGGAGGCTGCAGAAGAATTCATTTCTTTAACTTTTTCTGCTTCCAAAGGCCACTTGCATTTGTGGCATGTGTCCCTTTCCTAAATCTTCAAAACTAGCAGGGTAACATCTTCAAATCTCTCTCTCTCTCTCTCTCTCTCTCGTTTCTGCTCCTTTTCTTTTTTTCTTTTTCTTTTTTTGCTTTTCTAACTCTATATCGCCACCATTTTTCCCTTTAAGGGCCTTTGATTTAACGGAGAACATACACAGTACTCCATGATAACACTCCCATAGCAAGATATTTAATCACATCTGCAAAGAACATTTCAATATGTCAGTAATGTGTTCCCAGGTTAGTCAGAAACTGTAGGACATGGATACCAGTGAGGAAAGGACATTGTTCTCTGTACTGAAAGAACCAGAGCACAGAGATTATAAACACCCACACTGGTCCAGTTTTTAATTAAAATAAGGATTTGGAGAAGACATAATAGTCAATTTTTTCAGAAAACTTGTCGTCAACACTCATAAACAGCCCACTTAATAAGAAAATAGTTTGAATTTATGTATGATTGCTAAATTATTTAAAAATACCCTATAAATTCAAAATTACTCATCTTTTAAAATTGCAACTTATCCTTATTGGAAAGTATAAATTTTTGAGTAGTATTCACATATAGCATATTGCCAAGAAAAAGCCAATTGCAAGAAATTTTGGGGAAATGAAGTATACATCTATTTTAGTGATAAAAGCATGAATGAGTTGCAATTAATTTCTTACTTGGTGCTAGGATTGATCCCAGAGCATTATATATGCCAACACTGATCTATAACCCCAGATAATAATTAAATTTCAATGCATAACATTCTGAAGGTTTAGATATTGGAAATGTATAATCCTAAACATATAATCATGTACTATATGCTATAAGGTTATTTAAATAATTTGACACAAAATTGATACTAATAATATCAACCTAATCTTTTTTTTTTCAAGAAAAGCAACAAATGGAAACCACAAATCAGGTCACACTATACTTCAATGATAAAGTGGGTTTTTTTCTTCAGAAATATTCTATCTGCATTTACAGTAGAAGCTCAGCAACATTGATAAGAATATCTTGGCAGTCAGATTTCTTAGCATAGCGCCATCCTAACATCATTAAGAAACTATTTGAAATAAGCAAACTTTAATATATGCCTTTAAAATTCATTAACATTTGAGAATTCACTCACAGGTTAATAGTAAGGAGCCCTTAGTCATACATAAATCAGGACACTTCTGAAATGTGTGCTATTCATGCATAAAAATCCCAGAAATTATTTGTTTTTTGAACAATATTCAGGCAGGCATCTTGTAAAGAATCCACAATTTCTCGAATCATTATTTAAGATATCGTCCATATCTCCTCCTGGTTATTTCCTTCCCATCTCAATCAAATATGCTCCATGTCGCTAATGACTTCACATTCAGAAGAAATCAGCTCAGGCATTGTTAGGTGGGTGCTCAGTTTGATCTCAGCTACCTGTTTCGGTACTGACAACATTTTGTATGTTCCTTGGGGCTAGGGGCTGGGAACTGTACTATTCATCTCTACAACCTGGTACCTCTCAGAACCAGAACATGATAGAAGTTTAGTAAACATAAAAAAAAACTGTATTACAGAAGAATAATTATAAAAATAATAGTTAACATGTATAGGATAGTTACTAGATGCCAGGTATGCTTCCAATGCTTTGTGTATAAAATAATGTATCTTGACCACAACATAGAATGAGATGAGCTCTGTTTGAAAGAAGAGGAAACTGAAGTACAGCAGAGACTTTAATTAATTTGTTCAAAGCCATCTAGAGGGGTGGGGGATATAGAGTGTCCTATATTACTCACTGGTTCTGTGAACTTGTCACTGTTCTCTACCTGCCTCATGCCCTGACCTCCCTCCTTTCCTAGACTGAATTCAGTACAATCATTTCACTTTCTCATGCACATTTTTTCACATTTGCTTAGCAAATTTCATCCTTGTTTAGTACTATTTTTTGTCTACTACATATCTACATCTGTAGCTGGAGAAGAAAAAAAACAAAATTGAGCCTGGTTGATGATAGCTAGAGAAAAAAAACATACGTTTTTCTTTTTTTAAAACTGGCATATATTAAATTGTACTTAGTAAAGGATTTTATCATGACATTTCTTTATATTCATATAACATAGTTTGATAATACTTAAAATAATTTATTGGCATATTATTGTACTGAGGGTATATTGTGACATTTACAAAAGTGCTCATGTTGTATCTTAAATTCACCTCCTCCATTATTCTCCTTTTCTCTCCATCCCCCCTTCTTAGAATAATTTCAGCAGGTCTCATTCCATATTGATACATGAGTGCTTAATATTTCTACCATATTCACCCTCCTTCACCATCTCCTTATGTCCTCCCCCCTCCCACTGGTATTAATCCCCAGACAGGACCTGTTTTACCTTCCTGCCCTTCACTTTTGAAAATACACATTTTTATTTAAAATAACTATTGAGAGAGTTCCATTATGATGTTTCCATGTATATCTGTATTATATCTCGAGTTGGTTCATCCCCTTCATTTATCTCCTTTGTCCCTTAGTCTTTTTCTTATAGTGATTTCAACAAGTTTAAACATTCTATGTTCATTCTTGTATAGAAAGAAAATCAACCATATTCACCTTCCTTACTTCCTTCTTTTACTCTCCTCTTCTCTTTAGTGCCCTCCTCTTATCAGGACCTCTTTTCTATTCTTATCCTTTATTGTTTAAGTGTCTGATCATTGTTCAGTGGGATTTTTGCCTGAGTATTATGCCTGTACATGCATTGTGCTTAAGTCAGTGTAACCCTGTTCACTATACTTCCTTACCCTTTTGTTTTATCCTTCCTTTTGTTTTGTTGTGCAATACTTTTAGTGTTTAAAGCTACCATTGGACCATTGGATATTTAAAGCTATATTTATCAGTGGAACACTTTAAATTCACAAGTACTAAACCCTAGTAACCCCACTCTATTCCTTTACTCTACTTAGTAAGTCCCTCTCCTACATGATGCTTTCACAGCTCCTACTCTCTTTTCAAACTCCAAGAAGTGCTCCCCACATTTCATTCTGAGCTATGACCTTGTCCCAGCTACCCTGGAAAGAAAACAAAACCAAATTCAAAACCACTTAGAGAGAACTGCCACACAACCCTTAAGCTATATCAATCTTACCTCCACCTCTAGCAATATGATTTCCTTGTTTATAATATGGAGGAAGTACTTTTATATGCTTTCATTTTCATCATTATATATGTGCTCTCCAAGGAACACTATTAACATAGATGGGAACAGATAAGTTTCCTTATAACACTCTAACTCCATATCACCTTTCAAATGATATGCCTCCAAACTGGATGACCCATCACCACAAATTGCTTTATTAGTGACATCCCCAATTTTGTGGAAATTGAGAACTGGAAAATACCTGACGTACATGAACATTTGTTCTATTAGAATCTAATGGGACACCAACACTTTAAAATCTCCCCTTGTTTAGAGGGTAATACATCCTAGAAGAGTCACGTGAAAAATGCATCATTTGTTTTTAAATTATATAAAAGTGAAGTATTCTGTAAGAAAGGGTGAGAAATAAAAATAAGATGCTCAACTAAAAAGTCCTAGGTAGATCAATTTTAGTCATGATGATTTATATCAATGTTGAGGATAAGAAATTGATTGTCCCTAAACCACCCAAGACTGCATACTCTTTAGAAAGCTTAGAGACATTCCCAAGATAGTACACCCAGTTTATACATTCAGGCTTTGCCATTCTCTTTCATATCTTTGATTCACCCCCTTCATCTTTCTCCTTTATCTCCCCTCCCCCTTCATAGAACAGTTTCAACAGGTCTCATTGTTCCATTTTCATACATGAATACATAATACTCACACCATATTTGCCCTCCTTCACC
This sequence comes from Castor canadensis, assembly GCF_047511655.1. NCBI lineage: Eukaryota > Metazoa > Chordata > Mammalia > Rodentia > Castoridae > Castor > Castor canadensis. The sequence goes on from NC_133394.1 coordinate 140,100,520, forward strand.
CTTTCCTTATTTCACCTCCCGTCCAACACACACACTGGGACCGTCCCCTGACAGGACTTGTTTTATGCTCTTAAATTCACTTAAACTGTCTCATGGCATTGCTGTAATTTCTCTCTCTCTCTCTCTTTCTCTCTTCTCCTCTCCTCTCCTTTCAAATTCACATCTCCAGTCCAGACAGCTTCCTCACCTCTAAGTTGATATATTTGGTATCTTCATTTGGATATCTAAAGGACATCTCAAAATGAATGCATTCAAACCTGAATTCTGATGCCCATTCCCACCCTAAACACTGTTTTCCTTGGTCTTTGATTATTCAAGTTGCTTATGCTAAATATATCTTGATAATCCTTGAACACCCAAGCATACTCCTGCCTCTGAGCCTTCAGCCTCATTCCTTTGGTATCATACTCTGTTCCTAGAGAACTGCATACACTGTTTCCTCATTCTCTTCCAGTTTTTGTCAAATATTACTTTGTCTAACAATATCAACACTGCAAGCCTCTTCTCTGCTATCCCATACACACTTTCTTCCTTCTTGGCCTTTTTTTCTCTATAGCACTTATCACTTGGCATACTATCAATTTTACATCTTTGCTCAATGTATATCTCCTTCTATAAGAATGAAAGATGGACTCTTAGTATGTTCAATTTATTCTACATCTTAAAATCTAGAAGAGGAACTAGGTCAGGGAAGCTACACATTAAAGAATAAATTGAAGAATGAACAAAGCAGAAGAGGAATTCCTATTGTATAAACTATCTATCAGAAAGAAAGACTGATATACAACAGTATAGAGAGTCATGGACACCAAAATCCAAGCGAGTTACTACTAATATAGAAAATGTGAATATGGGTTTAAAAAAAAGTAGTAGCAGGAATAATACAATCAACTTCTTTCAAGGAGCAACAAGTCTGCAATACTGAACATATGTTATTGTACAATGACTTTAAGATTTCTCATTTTTAGAGACATCTCATATTTGAGAAATCAAATAAGAAAAGAATAACTGACAGCAAAATTGACAAGTAGATGTCTCTACATTTTTCACATTTAATTTTTAATTCTAGCCTGCTGAATGTGAGCAATGAAACAAACTATTATAGTACCAAAGATAGAGTACCAATCCTTGAATTCTGAAGTAAAACTGGTATCAAAAATTTATTCAGCATGTGGAAATTAGACTGTCTGAACTTCTAAAGAAGTGCCTTTTAGAGAAATTATCTAATTGCATTGTGAACTTTCGCTTTGTTCTTTGTCTCAACTAAATTGGCATTTTTATATTTGGTCAGTAAGAGAACTTGGAATTAAATATTTTCCTTTGTTTATGTAGTTTCTTAGTGAAGAGTTTGAAGCAATACAGTTTTTCTTTGTGTATATTTGGATCATTGGGACAATGCTCTTTTTTCTAGTTTTAGTGGTGAGTTACTGGGCTTTGACTTAATAAAAGCTGCACTCATCTGTCAGGATCCAGCCATCGGATCAAGGAGTACACAGTGATTCACTGGTATAAATGGGGATGGATTCAATACTTTTACAAAGATTTCCACAGAAAATCACTTATGCTTTATTGTATATGTAATCAATTGCTATGAAATTGACATGAAATACTTCCTACCTTTCCCTAGCCCAGAAACCTAGAACTATGTAGCTGAATTTTCACAGTGCTCCATGCTCTTAAACATGCAGGTGGCATTTAGCAAGGTCATCATGCTAATGCCCATATGAAAGATCAATCAGTAAAGTCACCTCCTGAAAACTGATAACCATAATGGTTTGGACTCACTATGTGGTACATGTTCTACATATGTTATCTTTCTAGAAATTTGTTTACTTTTCCAGAAAATAAAATTCCCAAATTCTTTGGTTAAGGTTTGAATTTCAGAGACTGTGTAGACAAATGGAGCAGATAATTTCAGAGTCCACAATACATGTACAGATCAAGTCAATACTTTATATTAAAAGAAAGGGTAATTTTTTGTAGCAAAAAAACATTGAAGACATTATTGTATAACCTCTCTCAGTTTCCTGCTGAAATTTACTTTTGCAAAATATGTTCTCATCTCTATTTAAAGTTAGGCATTCTGAGGATCTAACTTAGAAAAATCTGCAGTTTTCTTCTTCACATGAAGATCATTTTTGGAAAACAGCCTTATAAATAAAGTTTGTTATAAATAGTACTTGCTTAAATTGTGTTTACTAAGCCAAAACGACTTTAGTAAATTATGTTTAATTTTTAGCTTTAGGACAAGTTATGTAACATCCATGAAATAGCGTTGACTCTTTTTGAGAAGTGGTTGTCCTGATTACGAAAACATTTAACAAATAGCTATCCTAACTATCATTAAACAAATAAATCACTATTACCACTGATCTTCCAAACAGGAAAAGTAGCTCATTTGCTAATTGCTTTTACAATTGGTGGTCCTTGTTCCTTGGAAATCACTGTTTTCCATTTTCACGTGGCCATGTGTGTGTGTGTGTGTGTGTGCATCAAACAGAAAAGAAAAGCAGTTTATATACACACATATGCGCGTGCACACACACACAGATACACACACATATATCCATCTTTGTTTAAAACATTTTTGATAGTGACAATTAGAAATCTAATGTGGTCTTGAGATATTCTTTGGGTTAAATTTTTCCTATTTTACATCAAATTATTATCCTGGCAATATAATAAATGAACTAAAATATTTTTCTCCTACAAAATATATAATAGTGCTGGGTTTTAGAAAAGAAGAACTTAAAGTTGCATAGATTATTTATCAAGAAACTGAGGAAAATTCGAGTTACAGATGTGGGGTAATAAAAAAACAAAAACAAACCAAAATTCTAAGCATTACTGAGGAGCACTGAGGTTATGGAAACACCAAGGACATCTGCAGACCCTCTCCCTCTCTGACACACTGTGGAACTTTTAGGAAAATGGCAGCTGAGTGGACAGGAGACAAACCTCAGACCCTATAAGGTGGGGAATCAAATCCTAGAAATCTGTAGGCAGCTGCTGTCCAAGATGCTAAGAACAAAGAATCGGAGCTTCTTGTGGAGAACATTCAGAGGTGCTGAGGAAGGAATACTGGAATACAAGTCTGTCTTGCTCTGGGCAGGTGAGAGTCTCCCCTGAGCCTCTCCCACAGGGCATCTCTCCAACCAATTTATGGGTCATATTCTCATTACAGCACATGAGAATTAGATTTAAAGTTACTTTTGGTGTCTTTGATGGCAATTTCCAATGGTACATTGAATGAATTATGCCATGGCATAAATGGTAGAATGCATGTCAAGCACTTGCAAGGCTGTGGATTTAATCCCTAATACTGCAAAAATGAAAACAAACAAACAAAAAACACAGGAGTTTATCACACAAACACAAACACATAAGGCACCATGAATGGAAGTCAGAAGAAACAGCAGCAAGCATAATCAGATTCATGAAAAATGAAGGTGTTAGAATTATATATGCAATGTTTGTTGGATGGGTTAAAAAGTCTTTAAATAAAACAATGGTTAAGATAAAAATCTAAAGATATATCAAAGGAAGACATAAAGGTAAAGAGGACTATGTGAAAAAGAGCTTAAGAGATTTGAAAGACAGAGCTACATATTGTAAGATATCTGATTAATTTTCAGAAGGTGAAATAGAAAGGTCATAAAATAGTAATTATTAATTTTGGTATGGATACCATTGCATACATGCATTTATTCTGGCTCAGGAAGAGGTCTAACACTGTACTGTGGGTTTTATTAAGGAAAGTGAGGGTGGAATCAAGTAAATAACTTCTCCAATATTCCATAGGTGGTAGTTTCAGGGTCAAGACTCAACTCTAATCAACCTAATTGTAAAATATATGCTTTTATTTATTTATTTAATCTCTAAAATATTTAAAATATATTCAATTTACAATGTTTATTTAAAAATATTTAATAGATGAATAATAGTTTGTAATATTAATAATTAATATTTACATTGTAACAACTAAGAATTTTCTAAAACCCGACTAAAGGCATAGATATCAAATATGGAAAGAATGCATTCAAGCAGGATAAACAAAAAGAAATCCAGACCTAAACTCATCACAGTGAAACTACTAAATGCCAAAAATGGAGATATGGAAATTTGACATTAGAGTGTGAAGAAATATACCTAAAGTGTTCAGAAAAAACAGCTATTTACTAGAACTCCATAACTAGCAAAATATGGTTCCAAGAACAAAGGCAAAAAATTGAATTTCTAAGGGAATATATGCATTGGGGAAGAAGGAAATGATTCCAAAAGGTATCATTTTTAAACGTTGGTGAGCAAAGGAAGTTGTAAGACTATTACAGTAATGCCTATGATGAAGATATTTTAAGAAATGTGAAGTTTTTGAGTGTGCACATGCATACATATGAGACAGAGAGAGATTAAGAGACTGAAGTTTAAATGTTCTATTCTCTTAAAAGTTGATTTACTTTGATTTTCTGTTAAGTGAAATATATGAATTTGAAAAAGAAAAGAAAAAAGAACTAAAAACAACATAGCAAAAGAGGGACAAAGCAGAAAATAAGATGATAAAAATTAATCCTTAATCCATGTATATCAGTGATCACAAAAATGTAAGAGAGAAAGATCACTTTTGCCAGAGGAGGAAGTTTTATTGAAATTTCAATGGAATTGCCATTTAACTTTCATGAATTTCTTTAATGTATCTTACACAACATGTACTATTTGCCATATACTCATCCTTAACCCTAGGCATTAAAAATAGCTGTATGAGATATGGAACTAAATGATATAATAGATAAATGTTAAATTAGATAAAGCTGGTATGTCTAGTTAATGATTAAAGAATCAAGGTACCAGAAAGATATAATAATTTTAAACTGTGATACTGGGTGTCATAGCTTCAAAAGTTATTGGAGTGATACTTATTACAATTACAAGAGAAACATAATATGTCAACTTAATTAGATGTCTGAACATACTGCTTTGAGTTGGTTAGATGAAGTAGATACAGCAAGCAATAGCTAAGCTTGATGTAAATGCATAGACATAAAGTAGGTAAGTGTAATTTATCACAAAACAACTGGAGAATACTTAGTTGTTTCAAGCTAATATTAACGTTTATGAGTTTGATCAACGCAATGATCAAAGGTAAGAAAGTCTCAGCTAAGTTCCTGTAATTGGAATGATTTAGAACACATCCTCTGTTCATAATGTAAGTGACTTAAAAGCCACACACAAAAAAATCAAACTCGTATGCAATTGAAAATCAAAAACTCACTCCAAGAGAAAGGGGTAAAGAGGCATTTGATGAAAACAAGAATGCCAATAAACAAATGAAAGGCTCACAACATCGTTAGAGTTATGAAATGTAAGTGAAATCCACAATGATCCTTTTTAGACTTAATAGCTTGACATATTTTAACAAGCCTGACACACTAAGTGTTTAGGAGGAAGTAACCCTGTTCATATACACTGCAGGTGGGAGTCTGAATCTTTATAATAAACACTTTCAGAACAACTTGGCGTGATGTTTTAAACTTGTGGATATATAAACCTCAATCCTGTAAAAGTACTCTTGGTACACTTCTTATATATGTAAAGGAGATTCTTGAAGGGGTCTAACCAAATCAGGCAGAGTGGCACATAGCTGTAATCTCAGCTAACCAAGGGGTAGAGGTAGGAGAATTGCAAATTCCAAACCAGGTTGGTCAAAAGCAGTGAGATCCTATCTCAAAAATAAATACAAAATCAAAGGGCTGAAGACATGGGTCAAGTGATATAGTACGTGTTTGCTTAGCATGCATGTCCCTGGGTTTAATCCCCAGTACAGCAAAAAAAAAAAAAAAAAAAAGAAAAAGAAAAAGAAAAAGTGCTCCATTCTTTTTCTTTCAATATTTTTAAAGTTAGGTTTTGGTGCTCCAAAAGCTTTATAAAAGGAAGAGGTCAGCTTTCTTTTTTCATCTAGATTCTGAAACTATTTAAAAATTAAAGGAATCATGTTTTTTTTTTTTAAGTTGTTGAAAAGCCATCTGATCTGGGAGATACAATGAAAATACTTTCTTTGTTTTTATGACTTCTCAGTTTCTTTATTGTATAATACACTTATTGATATCCAATCCAATATCTTTTCCTTCCCTCATAATCATCCCTGTAATATGTAGGGAATTTGGAGACTGTGTTGTTTATCAATGAACTAAACAAAAATTCTGTGCTCTTTTTAGCTAGGAATAGTCATGTGAGACAGTTTTATTAAAGTTATTCAAATTGATTGGTAGAGTCTTTATAGAAAACTGTTATTTTCCTTTAAAAAACTCAGTTGGCAATTGCTAGTTTTCCTGGACATTTTGTCTCCTGTACATAGAATACAGGTGAGATCTTAGTGCCTCAACATCTAGCTTTCGAACATGCAGATAAATATTGCCAACAGAGAAGAAACACATTTCACTGCCCAAGACTTCTTACAATATGACCAATTTAATCCTTATTATGTTAAGCCATGATAGTCAGGTTTCTTTATTTTCCTTTCTTTTTTTTTTTTTTAGTATAGACAAGAAGTTTATTATGAGAAAGAATAAAGCTCCCAGGTGAGGAGAGGAGGGTCATGAGTGGGGTGCCCACTAGTCAGGTTTCTGATGCATGCAACCGAATACAATTTCAAACAATAAAAGTCATTAATCAATACAAATTCTCTACCAGCTGTAGTAAAAAAATTTTCCCATTTCAACCAATGACTAGATATGGTATGCACTCCTGTCATCCCAGCTGCATGGAGAAGGGCAAATAGTAGGATTATCATCCAGGCAAGTTGGGCATAAAGCTAGACCACATCACAAAAAGAAAAATAATAATAACCAACACTAAAATGGCTGTCTGAGTTGTTCAAGAGTGCCTACTCAGCAAGCACAGGCCCCTGAGTTTCAGCTCTGGTACTGTCAAAAAAATTAAGTATAGATTATATTTAAAACATTTTTACTATTTTTTTTTTTTACTAAAAATGTGTGCCTAAACTAAGCCTGTTTGCATTCTCGAGTTTGTGTGTATATGGGTGAATGTGTGTGTATATGTGTTATGAGTGTGCATGTGTTTATGTATGTATATGTGAATGTGTGTGTATGTGTGTGGATGTGTGTATGCGTATAAATGTGTATGTGAGTGTGTGTGCATTGTATGAATCAGCTCATGTGATTATGGAGCCTTCATCTTAAAAATCTGTAGTTGGAAAGCTAGAGATTCAAGAGAGTTGGTGGTGTGCTTACGGTCTGAACGCTTTCAGGCTCATGATTCAAGGAGGCATATTTCAATACAAGTCTGAAAGCAGGAAAAATCTGGTGTCCCTGCTCAAGCAGTCAGTCAGGAGGAGTTTCCTCTTACCAGGCCTTTTAAATCTATTCAGTCTTCCAACTAAATGGATGAGGCAAGGCCCACATTCTGACAGGGCAATCTGCTTCACTCAGTGTAACAGTTAGATGTTAATTTTACCCAGAAACTCACTCACAGACACATCCAGAATAATGCTGGACCACATATCTGGTCATTCCAGTGAGGTCGACAAACAAAATAAGCTATTATAGGAGCTACCACTGAGAAGCCCATCGTGCTCTGTCATTTCTGATCTCTCTCTTCCACTCACACTATATGAGAAGAAAAGGTTTCACTCTGTTCTTTCAGACCACTTTGCACAAGGGAACTCAGTACAAACCAATCTGTGTAGGTGGACCACTCCTGCCTCTGGCCAGGGAGCACAGGAAGGTCTCCATCTTGAGTTCACCACCAGCATGGATCTCCTTTCTGACTGAAGGATGAGGACCCCAATCTTCCTCCTGCCTCCTGACCCAGAAGACCCCGATGGCAGTATTCTCATTTATCGTGTGTGCATCACAGAGCTCTAGCCTCTACCAAGACAATGTTTTTTATTTAATTTTTTATTGTGCTGGGTGGGGGGTACATTGTAGCATTTACAAAGTTCTTACAACAATATAGCAAATATATCATACTTCAATTTATCCCCTCCACCATTCTCCTTTATTCCTTAGTCTCCCCATTCCAATAATAGCTTCTACAGGTTTCATTTTTTTCCATTTTCATACATGTGGATGAAGTATTTGCACTCTATTCACCCTCCCACATGCTTCCCTCACCTGCTCCCCACTCGCACTGATGATAGAGAAATATTTTCTCTTCAATATATTGAATATTATTGCTAATCCAAGAGTTCTTTCTGGTTTCCCAAAGACATCAGCTTTTGGACAATGTTGTCTCTTTGTGTTTTAATGTTATATCTCTTTGTTTTGTTTACCAAGCTGTTATTAACATGTACCTCTTAAAACAAGATTTGGGAGGACAAAGGATAGTTCTAAAGAGTATTTACCTGTGTTTGTGCGCATGTGTGCCTAAATGTGTACGTGTGTGTGTTTGGAGGGGTTGTTGGATCACAAGAATATGTTGTATTTTCTTCCTATGAAACTTTTAATACTTGCATTAGGTATCCACTTTGGGTGTCTCATTTTCAGCTTTTCAATTCTGTGTTGGCGATAAGCCTAAAGTTAGACCTATACTCCTTTCTGGAATTTTTGCTTCCTGGGTTTGAGTAAGCCTGTTTTAGAGAGTTTACAGTTTATCCGAAAGTGCTATCTTGTATTTGGGATGAATAATTAGGCTAGCAAAAAAAAAAAAAATCCCTCCTGCATGTAGACTTCCTCTTTGATGAGGCCCTGAGTGATATCTTGTGACTATTGGTTTTGAGCATCTTTTGTAGCAAATGCTTTAGAAAGAAGCTCAGACTCCTAGTTGCATTGAGGCCCTGTTTTCCTAACTACAGGCTGCACTGGTTGTTGTGGGTTCATCTCTGAGGTTTCTCCTTGGAACTGTCCTAATTCAAAGACATCTGTCCACTCCCTAATATAGGCCTCTGCCCAAGGGAAGCCCATACTAGTAACTGCTCCACATGTCTGCAAGATCATTCCAGCTTCGAAACTTTGCATGACATAGACCAAAATCTTTGTTGCTGCTGCATTGAATTGTAACCTCTCCTTCTATACAGACTACTTCTATAACGGAGCCTTCACAATCACGCCATCACGGTTTTAGTTACAATTGTGATGACCATCAAGACCTAATAAGATATTACCATGTGTTTGAGTTTGCATCACATTACCTTCTTTCATCCTCACCACTCCACACAATAGGCTTTATTATTTTTCTCATTTTACAGAAGAATTGGAAACAAAAAGAGAATAAATTGCTCTTCTGTATTCGCACATGACATCCAAGCTAGTCCTCTATTGAGAGATGAGTCAAGATCCAAGGAGGGTGGCTCCCAGGCATTCTTCCCTCAAATAGCTCAAGAAGGCCAGAAAGTCACAAATGCTGCATTTGATTATGTTTAATCCGTTGCAAAGAAAAGGACCCAAGAAGTGGTCCTCATTACTCATGCAGACAATTCTTGACTATAAACCTTGTTTCTCTGGAAAGGGGATGGCTATGATGTTATGCCAAAACTTTTAATACTTCCTGCCATTCTGCATCATTTTATTGGAAAGAGTAGCATAAGCCTGCCTTTCAGTCTGTCTCCATCTGTAATATACTAGTCAAAACTCCTTGACATTTTTGTCTAACACTGGTCCCTCATTCACTGCTAATTAAAATGCTCTGCACCTTTACGTCTTTTGTCCTTATGATTCATTTTTGGGAGAACAAGTTGGGAAGGTGTGAAGTTGGCATCAATACTGTCCATATTTTGGGCTGCAAATGAAGCTCAGTAGTAGAATACTTGCCTGATGTTCAGGAGGCCCTAGGTTCAATCCCCAGCACCTCAAAAACAAATAAAGAACAAAAAAGAAAGTGTCATATTTTCCAGGCATCTTGGCTTTTATTGTGTTTTGTTATTTTGTATTTTCTCATGTCACTAGCTATTACCTGAAAAGAAAAGTCACATAATATTGATGAGTACATCACAGGTTGTTCCTATTTCTTTTTCACTCTCCAAATATTTTACTACCTTAATAATAATTTGTCATATATGTTATAGACATACTTAATTTATATCTTTGAACATTTTAGGTTATGTTCCCAGTAATGGGATTACTGTATCAAAAGTTGTAAACCTTTTAAATCTTTGATAAATAATGTTAAATTTGTTTTTAAAGTGATGTGGGTCTTCTTGCTAATTAAAATTTGTTACCACCATCAGTATGTGATAATGACTATGAGGAAAAATGAAAGTTCTATGCAAATGTTTTCTAACTGTTTGTTTGGTGTTTGCTGTTTACTATTGGTTTTTTAGGGCTACTTTAAGAATGTTCATGTGATATTCTTATGCCTAATGTGTTTCTTAGTTTGCAGTTTAGTTTATCTTTCGTGTATATTTTGATTAGAATCTCTATGCCCATCAATAGGGGGCCTAGCAAGTAATTATTAGTACATAAAGGAATTTTTAAAAAGATAACACTAAAAGTAATTATTATATTCATGGGTCAGTAGGAGAAGGAGACAACCTTACTAGGACAAGTGGCTCATTTTGTTATAGAATAAGGGATTAGATAGGAAGGATCTGAACTGATTATGAATTTGCTTAGAGTTTTGCATTGATTTGAAGATCATGGGAAGCCATGAAAGACTTTGAACAAGTTTGATGTAGTTAATATTTAGCACTAATTAGAATTAACCTTGATTATGTTCTTATTGCTTGTTAGGAACTCTTTCAAGTACTTTACAGTCTAGTCAATCCATGCAAAACTCCACATGATCAATCACTATCAATTTTACCCTATTCTACCTGCTGAGAAGCATAAATGTGGTGGCATCAAGCAGCTTTGGTAAGGTTGCACTGCTAAAATGTGGCCATGGGCTGTGTTGTTCACACTGCTAACCTGTGCCTACACTAGGACAACCATTCTCCTATATTCCATTACCCACCACCAATAGTAAACATAGGAACAAAACCAATCACCAACCTGCTAAAAAGAGACTTCTTTGAGATCATTTTTTTCTTCCAATACTCCTATGAAATATGGCAGGTACTATCTGGATTTTAATGTTTTTAAAGCTCAGTTATGATATCTTTAAAGTCATAAGTGTTTGTATTTTCATATCTGTGATTTATAAAGGCAAGAACAAATCCATTTGCCCAATTTTATATGATAGAAGAGCTTTCAAACATTGTACCCAATGCTTAACTTCAACATTTCAAGCATGCCTCTAGTAGTGGTTACTACTGTTTCATAGAAAACAAATATATGTTTATAAATGAAACTCTAAGAATAGTCTTTATATGCGCTGTCAAGTGGTACTTCTGAACAGTTTTGCCTTGTCATGACTATTTCTTAGAGAGAGTATGTTTTTATGTTCATTATAATTTATATTATTATTATTATTTAACCATACTGCCATTTATCTTAGTAAAATCTCTCAAAAGGCAAATAATGTTTTGAAAATGTGTTAAGCCAATGATTTTTCCAGGAAAAATGTAGTTCTGTGTAATCATTAATACTTTGAGGCATAGTTCTAACCTTATGGGATAGTCTGATAAATATGTATTCTGCATAACTTATACTTCTGAATTTTATGTCAAAGTAAGAAATAAAATGATATTTCTGAAAGGTCAATGATCAGTTAATAATAACTAAGCTGTCATACAATGGTACGTTTGAAATCTTCTCAAGAAAGTACTACTGCACTGTGTACCACCCCAATAACATGAAGATGGTATGTTCCAGAGGGATTTATGATTTGAAACACTGCTTCCAGTGATGGAAGGAAATACAAGAGAAAGTCTCATGAAACTCATTTGGAGACTATAGCATACAAAACTTCTGAAATTGAGGGGCCTCACAGAATTTATGATCTCTCACATTGCTTTCCCCAGTCCCATGGTCATGCTCTTAGACTTGCTGTCAGCTTCTCTTTCACATTTGACTTTAACATTTCAGCTATTACTTACTGTTTCTTAAATGCCTTGAGGTGCTCTTCCAATCTTTTTCATTGCTAATCTCAGCCACAATCAAAACACACAATTACCACTGCCAATAGATAACCTTTCTTCCTCCACTTCTTTATCTCCAAAAAATAATTGTTTCCAAAACCAGTTTTATCATTAGCTCATTAAATATCTGCCCCCCATTGATTTGACCAACATGTAGAGGTAATTGTAGAATCAAGAACTCAGATGCAGAAGTCAGGCTGGCTGTGTATCTTACTTCTGTCACATATTGTACATATGAGCTCCAACAATGCATTTAACCTCAGTATTCTACTACAGAATGGAAAAATGATTAAACCACCTTCATAAAGTTGTTTTGGGCACTGAAGAAGATCATACAGCAATGCTTACAATAGTGCTTTGCATAAATAAAGTCTAAAAAGCTATCACTGGCATTCACTCATTCAAATTACAATTGAGTGTCTTCTATGTTCCAGGCACTGTTTTTAACATGAAGGATGCAATGAGGGAAAAACAGGGGAGACTTTTTAGACTCACAACTTAACATCTTAGAGAATGAGACAGACCTTAATCAATTTACCACAGAAATAAATAAAAAATAACCATGACATTACATGTTTCAATAGAGAGGTAAATGGTACCATATGAGCTCAGTACAGGGAGTTGATTGGTCAGTATGTTAAAGGGTTATGTTACGTGATGTGCTGATTAAGTAAAGACAAAGATTGTGTTCACATCAGCATGGACAAAAGGAAGACAAGAATATTAAAATTAGAGGCCTTCTCATGATGAGTGTAAGTAGATATGGAAGGTCAGTGTGTCTATGTGATCATATGAGACCATGTGAGGCTGGAAGATGGAATTAGCTTACAAAGATCTTTACTGGGCAATTTGTGGAAGTTTTAAGCAACATGTCCACATGAAATAGATGCAATGATATACTGGATTGTGGAGTGACCTATTTGACAGAGGGTAGACATATTCAGCCATTTTAATAATTGAATTCAAGAGAAAGACAAAGGGGGTTTGCATGAGACCTGTAGTGATAGAGAAGGAGTAAATTGGATGGATTTTAAAATTGCCAGGACTTGGAATGAGTTATATGGGGAGAAGGAGGGTGAAGAAAGACGAACAGGTTCTGGCTTGTACAACTCAGATGGAACCAATGGGAAGGATGGAAACTCAAGGGCTTGATGGGAGACAGTCACATTGGAGGCACCGAAAACACAAAATCTTAGTAAGTCTTTTCTTTTCATGGATTTATTGCTTTTGTAGCTTTCATGAATAAAATTAGACTTTTAAAAACAGAACTCCATGATTCTTTGCCAGTTCCAAATGTTTCTATCCCACCCCTCTCTACAATTTTCCCCAACATTGCTTCCCTTCAGTTAAGATAAAAGAACACTGAACTTGCTCTTTCCTCTTTATCCCACTATTCTTACTTCCTTATTTTTAAAAGTTTGCTAAAAATTAATCTCCTTCAAATAGGCTTTCATAAGTACAATAAAAGACTACCCCTACACCCATCCTTGTGGGCTGGCCAGCATTTCAGTGCTTATTTACATGCTAATTTGCACTCATTAATCCATGGCTTTAGAAAATCGTTCTTTCCTTCATTTATGTGCATGTTTTCTTCCTATCTTTCTTGTAGATTGGCTCAGATCAAGGACCACGTATTCCACTTATTATCTATTTGGACTTTATTTCTTAGAACAATTTATAGAGTTACTGGAACAACAACAACAAAACCTTTACTGTCTGACCAATTTTTCCAAGCTGGGTGGGAAGTAGGAAAATGGCTGACTAATGCATGACTTGTTCATTGTCTCAAAGCCACAGAAATATTTCAACACTCATCTATTTCTAATTTTCTCCCTCATATTCCTTTCAAAGGAAGGAATTCATTCAGAAATGCCAAATGTAAAGTCAATGTGGCATAGCAGAATTTAGCATGAGTGTTGAGAACTGACTGCAGGTTTTATTTATCCCAGTGTGATTTTAGGCATATCACTTAACCTCTCTGAGTCTAAGCAGAAATGTTAATATCAAATGTATACACTAATCCACATTCATATTTGTCTTTTCAGACCCCTTCCATGCATAAGATACTAAGCCACATAAATACATTAACAATCTAAATAGGTATTTCCAACTAAATTTGACACTATTCCCCTCAATCAGAGTGTTTGTAAAAAGCAAAATTCTGAACACAGTTTAAATCAAAGATGTTCAGAAATAATGCTAAAGCTAGGTAGCTATTTCAAAGCCTATAAAGGTCAAATACACACATTCCCTGCCAAAATATTCTAGAACTGGAAAGTGACAAATATATTAGAACACCCACAGAGAAACCTGTTTTCACTTTATAGTAAATATTTTTTTTTCACACAAAAAGCTTGCTGCATTCAATGGTAAAAAACTGCCAAAATTTAGAGGAAGTTAAGCAATATCAGTATGCAATTAAAAACACGTTAGTCATAGCTAAGATTAAGGGGATTTCCGTACTGCATTTATGCAATTCAGAAAAATTAGCATGAAAGTGCCATTCAAAAGCAAAAATTACTTATACTGTTTTAAATAGGAGCTTGAAAATCCAGCGAATATGTGGAGTGACTTTCACACTTTAAAAATGTGTTCCTCGATAGCAAATAAACCAATCTCTAAATCAGGATGCTCCAAATTTAGTTTACAGAATCATCAGTATTGGGGAGTATAGAGTATTTTGAAGTAAATATATCATCAAGATTTTAAATATTTTACTGACCAGGTGATAAAATGGTAGAAACAAGATTTCTTTAACCCTGTAAGTAGCAATTTCTACTACAAATACTAATACTATTTCCCAAATGGACTTCATAGATCTAAAAAAAATGTAGAAAGTGAAAATTGGGTTCTAACTTGGAAAAAAACAGCTGAAACTTTTCGCTTGGGTGAAGTTTGTTGAAATCCAAGAGATTTTAAGAGTTCTTCTTGTGGACTTGCTGCAATATCCAGAGAAGCAGTTCTGTGCTTTTATCTGGAGACAGACACTGATGGAAAGTTGGCATGCACATTAGTCCATAGTTATCAGGAATGCTGGCTGAGCCAGCCCTTCCCAGCTGCCAGACTCTTGGGAAGACACATCACCTCAGGGCTTGTCCTGGGAAGGGAAATCATTGGACTTCTGTGTGGTTCCAGCCCCTGAGGGCAATGCCAGTGTATTTGAGTGGAAGGTTCTGCTGTTCTTCACTTTTTTTTCCCTGAGCCTCAATGCTTCATGCTGTTACCTGAACTCCTTTTCATCATTCAGAAATTCTACCCTGGCTGCTGCTGAAGACATTATGTGGTGGCTGTCAAGACTACAAGGTTGATGTTAGATTGTCTCAATTCAACTCAATTCAAATCCTACTACATTGCACAAGGCATTGAATTCAATCTCCAGTACTGAAAATAAATAAATAAATAAATAAATAAATAAATAAATAAATAAATAACTCCTGTTATATTATACAGGGTTCTCCAGTGTAGATTTCAGTCCCAAGTCCGAAGGTCTGAGAACCAGGAGAAACCCACAAATGAGAATGAGTGTCTCAGATCAGAGAGACAGAAGGAAAATTCGCTTTTCTACTTTTTGCTCTTTTCAGGATTTCAGTATATTGAGTGATATCCTTCCATGTTGGTGAGGGTTATCTGCTTTACTCCATTCACCATTTTAAATGCTGATTTCTTTTGGAAACACTTTCATAGACACACCCAGAAGTAATGCTTAAGCAGATATTTGGGGATCCTGTGACATAGTCAAGTTGACATAAATTAGCCATCACACCTGGCACCCCTACCTCCTGATATTAGAATCCTAGGAAAGCTAACTGAATGAACCTCAGTTTACTTAGCTGCTTAAAATGCAAGTGATTATAAGAGTTATCTAAGTTGCAGGAACAGCAAGGAGTAAAGAAGATATGTGATGCCCATGGCATGAGCTTAATCCATTATCTGACAGATGTCTACTGAGGTGTGTTCTCTGAGTAGTCTCCTCTTTTCTTTTGTTTCTCCCTTATTCTGTTGACCAGGATACCTATCTCCTTCTCAAAATGCATCCATTCTGGATACCATTTCATTTGGGGCCCTCAATCTAATAAAATAATTGGGTCTATGGTACTAATGTCATGCTTCCTTTAAAATATTCACTTAAGAATTCCTCCTTTGCACAAATATCACTTACTGAGGGAGGGCTCTCCAGCCAACTGAGGAATATTTCTGTCCTGATCTTTGTAAAAATTAGCATATATTAATTATAAAAAGAAGTTCCATTGTGATGATTCCATACACGAGTACAATGCACTGTGATAATATTTACTGACTACTCTCTCCTTCTCCCATTCTCCACCCATTTAAAGCAGTTTTAATGGATTTCATTATGCTATTTCCATACAAGCATATAACATAGCTCAATCTCCATCACACTCTTGTTCCCACCCCCACAATGGTTTCCTCTCTAAAGAGACCCCTTTTACATTCATGTCATATATATGTGTGTATTTTTTTAGGTATAGACCCCACATACAACAAAAAATGTGATATTTGTTTTTCTGATTCTGGCTTACTTCATTTAACATGGTTTGCAAGTTATATCCATTTTCCTGACAATGACAGAATTTTATTCTTCTTTATTATTTACTAATACTCCATTGTGTGTTAACATTTTCTTTATTGATTCTGCTGTTGATGGGTACACAGGCTGATGCCATTTCTTGGCTTTTGTGAATACTGCTGCAGTAAATGTGGGTGTAAGACATTTCTATTTTATGCTAACTTAGATGTTTTCACATGTATGACCAAGTGGTATAGTAAGATAATATGGTAGCTCTAGTTTTAGTTCTTTGAAGAACCTCTATAATAGTTTCTATAGTGACTGTACTAATCTACATTCTCTCCAACAGCATATAAGAGTTCTTTTTCCTGACATCCTCATCAGCATTTGTTATTGCTTATTTTCTTGATGATAGCCATTCTGATTGGAGGGAGATGGAATCTGTGTTGTTTTGATTTGCATTTCTTTTATGGGTAAATATGTTGTACATTTCTTTGAGTTTTTTTTTGATCATTTGTATTTCCTCTTTTGAGAACTGTCTGTTTATTTCATTTGCCCAAGTATAAATTAGATTAATTGTTCTTTGGGTGTTTCAATTTTTGAACTCTATATATTTTAGATATTAATCTCTTATCAGATAAATATCTATAAATTTTTTCTCTCTGTAAGCTGTCTATTCATCCTGGTGATTGTTTCCTTTGATGTGCAGAAGCTTTTAGATTTGATGCAAACCCATTTGTCAATTCTTGCTCTTATTTCCTGGCCAATTGGAGTCCTGTTCAGAAAATTGTTGCCTGTGCCTATATTGTCAAATATGTTCCCTATGTTTTCCTGTAGTAGTTTCAGAGTTTTAGGTATTGCATTAAGATATTGGTCCACTTTGTGCAGGGAAAGAGAGCAATCCAGTTTCAGTCTTCTGCATGTGGAAATCCAGTTTTTCCAACACCATTTGTTGAAGAAGCTATCTTTCCTCCAATATAATTTTTTGGTGTCATTTTTGAAGCTCCAACTCAGACCTGATCTTTTAATCTTTTTATTAACTACTACTTATGTTGTGCATTTCTCCCCAAATGATTATAGCTAGTTATCTTCCTCTCACATAACTAATAGCTCAAAGGCAGGGAATTCATCTTCAGCTCCATCCTCAGGGCAAAAATAAACAATCACATGTGTTAGTCACAAAAACAAATGTGATAGTAGATGATAACTTAATAGTTAATAGCATTAGCATGATTTTACATTTTAATGACATTTCAGCAAAGTGTTAATTCCAATAAGGAAGAATTATATATAGATTGAATCATCAGTTTGGATGTTATTTTCAAGAAAGGACATGATTTTAAGAACCTAACAAAGCACATGATGTTTGTCCTATGTGCTGACTGAAAATTATTCTCTGACTGACAAGACTTGCTGGTAATGGTTAGGATTCAGCATTTGGTATTCCTTGAACTAACCAAAATTAGGACTTCTCTCTCTCATTGTCAAGGAAATGAATAAAGAACTCACACTTTCACCATGTGCTTTTGCCATGATCTGCTGACTTACCACAGGCCCAAAGGCAATGGGTCCAAGGGACCACGGACTGAAGCCTAGGAAGTCCTGAGCCAAAATAAATCTTTCCTCCTTTTCATCTTGTTTTCTCAACAGAAAGATGTCTAATGTACCATATATAGCAAGAATTTTTGTCATAGTTACAATGAGTATGCTACTTGGGAGTTGAAAGAAGAGATGGTAGACTGAGAAAGAATTCAAAAGGAAAGCTGCTTTCTGCTCTCTCTATTTCACCCTCAATGGGTAACACTAAAATGCAATTTTCACACTTGTTTATAATCTAGCACAGAGAGAGAAGGTACACATACAAGAGAGAAAATCTTGAAGACAGCACAAAAGTTGATGAAAACTGGAGCAATTGAAGGATTGATTTTTGAAAAATGAATAGACATTTCCTTCATGGAAATCAAATGAAGAAAGAAAGTTGGGGTTGGAGGAACCTGAGGAGAGTTTATATGAGTTGAAAGCAGATATGTTTTCACTGTAAAGTGTAAGAAGCTGTTTCCAGCTGAGAATTAGATGGGGAGGAGGAAAGCTGCTGTGAGGAGATGAGGTGAGAGATATTAAGGAACAGGAGAAGATGAAATTTTGTGAGGTCTGCAAGAAAATGAAAGTACAGCAAAATAGAATAGGTTACAGAGCAGATCTGAAGACTCAATTAAGAACTAGGAACATGAATTAGAAGTAGGGCTTACCTCTCTGGCCTGTAGGAAGTTCACATCACCTATAAAATCTTTTCCATGGCTACAGATACAGGTAAAAGAGAGAAAATCTTCACCCCAAAATTTAAGAATCCACTACGAACTGCTGAAGGTACTTTACAGTATTCCAGACAAGCTTTACCTATGGGACAAGCATAACAAGGGCAGTTTAGAAAATGGTCATTGACTCCTTTCTCTTAGGAATTTAACCATGACTTTTCACCCTTAATATTACATAAATCACCAGATTTGAGATCAAATGTCTTCAACCCAGTCTACTTCAAATAATCCATTAGAATGGCTTTCCTTATTGGTATCTTAGTATTTTCTTCTAGGCTTCAATTGATTACATGAGGTATAAACACACAATGGAAGGTAAGTTTACTGCTTTGCTAAAAAACTAATGATTTGAATACTGATCTTGTCTAAGAAAATACCTTCACAACAATATCTGTACAGATATTTAACTTCATAATGAAGTCATGTTAACCTATAAAATTAGCTCTTAACTTGAACTTCTGCTCATGGTGCTCTTCTCTCCCTTTCCCCTTGGTTAAATTGTTATTTCTCAGCTATTTCTTGATTATATCCTCAAACTAAGTCAGATCCCTCCATTATGTGCTCCAAGTGCCCACTGTATTTCTTCTCTTCTACCATGATGCATTTTGTAATCATGTACTTTATTGATTTCATCAATGGGTGGCTGTATTTTCATAAGGACAGGGGCTGTCATTGATTATTTACCACTGTGATTACTGGTTTTATGGCACTGACTTGCACAGAGCAGATATCAGATGTAAAACAACAAATATATGAACACTCATTATGAATACAAAAAACTCCATATGTATAGTGAGTGTTATTTATAATGCATAATGATCACTCCCCTGTTTCAATTCTTTCCTCAATAATAATAAGTTATAGATCAGTAACGATTACTTGCTGTTTCAATATGAGAATGATGCCTCCAGTCCATCAGTGTTAATTTCTATCAGAAGCCTTCTTGTACTATTTCAGATACAATCAGCATCAAATTGTCCAAGGCTGCTCTTTTTCTAAATGAGGATCTTTTCCTTTTTTTAAAAAATTGAAACATAATATTTGTACATTTTTATGGGGTGCTGTATGGAAATTCAATACATGTATACAATGTATAATAGTAAAATCTGTATAATAAGCATTTCTATATCTTTAATCATTAGTCATTTTATGTGTTGGGAATTTCATAACTTTTTGGTCATTTTCAAATGTATCATAGATTATCTAGGTCTATATTTACTCTAATGTGCTAAAGAATAACCGGAGTTAATTCTTTCACTCTAACTATTAAGTGGGTTCTTATTGAACTTCTTTTTGTATATCCTCCCCCCACCCTTTCCATTCTCTAATGATCACTACTGTATTCCATTCTTCTATAAGGTCAACATATAGTTTTCCACAGATGAGGGAGAGCAGGTAGTATTTTTCTTTGTATGGCTAATTTCATTTAACTCCATCTATGTTGCTGCAAATGGCGGGATTTGATATATATAAATTCCATTTATCCACTGAAGGGCACTGGGATTTCATTCCATATTTTAGCTTTAGTGAGAAATGCTGCAAAAAATATATGGCACTGCAAGTATCTTTTTGGTATAATGATTTCATT
Organism: Castor canadensis; assembly: GCF_047511655.1. NCBI lineage: Eukaryota > Metazoa > Chordata > Mammalia > Rodentia > Castoridae > Castor > Castor canadensis. The sequence continues at coordinate 140,120,922 of NC_133394.1, forward strand.
TCCTTCATGTATATAGCTATAGTGGGATTTCAAGTCTCTTCTTGAACACCCCAATTCTGATCCCTATAAAACCAGTTTCTCTGGAGTAAAACTCAGCTTCAACTTGTCCTATGCTTTGTTGTTAAAGCTGTCACTTCAGCACCAGAGAGCCTTCTCTTTGTATGACTATAGAGATATTATCAATGCAGGACCCTCAAAGTTCCTTTACTTGCCCAACCTGGAAGCATAGGAGACAGGGAAACTTAAAATATTAAGATGCAAAATATTGACCACAGTCAAAGACAAATATCTCCTCACTTTCCTTATTCACAGCTGTTCAAAACACAGAAGTACATAGAGCCCCTTGGGAGATGGTTCTGTGAGACGAAGCACTCAAATGCACAATGCCATGACACCTATGCATAGTCAGTTTTTAGCAATACATCTCTTCCCATTTCCTCTTTCTCCTTCTCTGCTTCACTCCCCTTTATTTTCAATTCCTTTTGTGGAATTGAAGTCTTCTGTATGGTCTTAACATATGAGCTTTTTTCAGTCTGTTTTCTAGAGTACTTGGGCCCAGGAATTTATTTAATCCTCATAAAAGGAGAATAAGATCTAGTTTTTGTTTTAAATTATAATCTTGGATGCAGTGTTCTAACAGATAGAAGGGGGAGAAGAATGCAAGTGGGGAAACTACTTAGAAATTAATACAATGGTTCCAGTGAAAGATGTTTGTGGTTTGGAAAAGAATGCCAGTTGTAGAAATGAAAATAAATGAACAACTTTGAGATATGCTTTCTCTTCCTTACCAGGTTTTCTCATGTTCACTGGGATTGTTTATTATAGTATAGTTGTGTGGCATGAATGAGGCAGAATAACAATTCCAGCTATATATATGTATGTATGTTTCGGCTTAAGTGATTTTGGGAGTTGAGAAGTCCCTCAGCAGCCAACTGGATACTCAGGAAAGCCAGTGGTGATTTTCTAGTATGTGTCCAAAAGCCTATGAACAAAGGGGTAAGTCCTGGTCCAAGGGCAGTAGAAGACATATGTCCTTCTCAAATAGGTGGCCTGGAAGCAAAGTGTAAATGCTTTCTTCTCTGCATTTTGTTCTATTCAGAGTCTCAAGGTTTGGAAGATGTATACCCACTTTAGGAAGGACAAATCAAATGGTAATCTCATTTAAAAACATCCTTACAGACACACCTAGAAATAATGTTTAACCTGAGCACAGCTTTGCCCAAATCAAGTTAACACATATTATTAACTACCATCTCTTTTTTCTTATCACTGAATATAGAATAATATCAGAGTTCTGTTTAATAAGTTCACAATACTCTAGAAGAAGAAAACTTGGACATAATTAAGAGCTAAATATTTTTAAGCCTTCCTGGCTAGACCCAGCAATTCAAAAGCAGTAGAACCTCGTTTTTAAGAACTATAGAGTCAGGCAGAACCTGACTTTGATTTATTTATTTATTATTTATTTAGTGGTATTGGGGTTTGAACTCAGGGCCTCACATTTATTCAGCAGGTGCTCTACCACTTGAGACACTCTGCAGCTCAGAACCTGACTTTAAAACACTTCCTTATAGTTTTTAAGTGACCATTAAAAAATTCCTGAATTTCCATACCAGGAAAATTTGCATGATACTACTCTAATTGAGAATTACAAGTCTTTGGTTATAAAAGAAAACCTATTTTAGGTTAGCCAAAATACCAATAGCAAAGGGATTTGCTGATTTATTTATTCATTCAACAAGTATGTTGCTGAATATTCACCATGTGGTGGGTGTGGTTCTAGATGTTAGGATGCATCAGTGAAAAGGGGGACAAAAACCACTGTTCATCTGAAGCTCATAGCCTTGAGAAAGAGGCAGAGAAGTTACATATAAAAACCAGCTCTATTGCATAATGGTAGATATTGTTGAATTCTGTGAGGAAATTTCAACAGGTGAAAGGGGTAGAAAGGAAGAACTTCTCTAGAAAACCATCAGGCAGGACTTCTCTGAGATGTGGATATTTGAGAAGAACCCTTGAGGAAGTGAAGGAGGTAGTAATGCAGAAGGCTGAAGGGGGATGTCAGGCAGAGGGAACAGCAAATGCTAAGCTCTCATTGAGAACTAGTTTGGCTTCTTCCTAACAAATGAGAAGTTTCAGAGGAGTGAACCAGAGAGATGGAAACATGAGTAACAAGAGATTGAATTGGGAAGTCCAGAAGTAAGAATGCCTTGAAGACTTTATTTGAGGTTCAGATGATTTCACTCTAACTTGGTTTTAAATCCCTCTATCTTTCCTCTGTTCTGGATACATTATCATGCATTAGTAAGGTTTTCCAACATTAAACAAGCTAGTTTCTTTTGAAAGTAATTAAAATATTTTGCTCCAAATAAACGTAAACTGTGAGGAGTTGAAACATTTTAAACCATGTTTGTAGTTTATAAAATTGACTTTTACAGAGTGGTTTGGCTCAAAAACCAAATTTTCAGATTTGAGATACTAAATGATTATTTGTGCCCAAGTGTTTACATCTTATCACTTCTAATATATCATTAAAATTCCCCAAGGAGTTTAAAGGATGAATCTAACATATCATTGGAAACAGGATGTTTGCAATAATTAGAGCTAGACATGAAAGTAGCTAGTTTGATAATCTGAAGATGAATAGCATATATCAAAGTTTGGTGTATTTGAGTAACTAGACATAGCACTTTTCCCTCAATTCCTCTTAGAAATAATATCACTAACAATAAACAAAAGAACAAAGACACTAATAATAAGAGATTTCCATAAAGCTCAATATTAGTGTAAATTTTACCTTTCAATTTAAAAATGCAATTCAGAACTAATTCTTGGCCACATTACAGACAATAGTGAGCTAGAAATCAGCCACCTGCTGCTGCTTTAATAGTTAGAAGGACTTTCAGACAAAGGCATAATGTATTTCTTCCTATGCCTTGTGGCCCTCTGTATCTCCAGTCTAGCACAATCAAATCACAGTAAAGGTAAACTTCCTCTTCTTTGGTGAGGGATGAAAACTTAAACATAATCTCTGAAAAATAAACCACAAGTCATATAGCCAGAAAAATAGAAATCTGTGTTTCAGAATATGCAGACATGCAGGAGATTTGGAGCAAGATGGTGGATTAGAAACTTCTTCTGTTTGACTCCATGAATGAGAATAGTCAGAGTTAAAAAGGGTACTACATTCTGAAGAGTGAAAGAAAGGAAGTGCATTGGGAACCAAGAAAGAGGAAAAAGACATCTGAAAAGCTCACAGAAAATGAAAGGCATAGACAAAAGTAGAGAAAACAGTGTTATCTTCAACCCTGTCTCTCCAAAGGGAGGAGAAGCTGAAGATGAAACCACAAAGATAAACCTAGGTAGCCCTAGTGACAGACTGGCAAGATAGGCCCACACTTCTCACAAACCTAAAGGGAGGTGACTACTCTTGCCTAGCAGGCCAGCATTGGAGAAGAAAAATATTTTGTCACTCCCTATGTCTGTGAGTGCTAGATGAGGCACTATAATGAAAGGGAGCTATTGCCTGAGACTGAGGGCTCCCAAACAAGGAACAATTATAGTTTGAAGAGTCTGGGGATATCCTTTCATAGTGCTTGGGTGAGAGATGGCTATAAGAGAGACTGGAGAAGAAAAGGGTGTGTGGACGTGCTGAGAATTTTATGTAGTGGGAACCATAGCCAGTGAGTAATGTGTGAAGTGGCTAACAGTCCCACCCTACCTGGTGAGGAGAGATCTCTATCATGTTTGGATCATTGTGAGAGCAGAGCTCCAAGCCTACGGCTGGCAGAATGCTTGGCCTCTGTCTCCCAGGTATGAAGAGGTTGATAAGTGCTCTGAGTCCTGGTCTGATGGACCATTCCATTTTCCCAGCCTCCTCTCTCCTATGGATTAAAGAGGAGTTGATAAAACTGCTGAGTGGGTTCTGAAAGCACTGAGATCAGTAGACAGATTGCCTAAGTCTTTTAGTTCTCCTCCTCCAGTCCAGAACTCAGTGCTCATTTATTCTTCCCATTTTCCCACACATTTGGGGGACGCCTGTAAGCTTGGACATTTGCTACCCCGGGGAAACAAACTGAAATGCCTGTGGAGTAAGTGGGAATCTACCAGGCCTATAGGCTGAAACACTTCAAGTGGCCAATAGTGGTTCCCAATAGAAAGGGAAGTTTATACTAAAGTGAAAGCAGCTCTGAAACAGACAACTGACCCTTGATCAGCCTTAACCTCAAAACACATGAAACACAAACCTGTTTACAGGAACTACAAGAGACTTTGGCTAGTTTTCTTCTCTCTGAATGGTTCTGGGTTCAGGCCCAGTGGTACGAGCATGTGAGTGAATGTTTGGCTACTGACCTATACGTCTAGTAAAGTGGTAAGAAATGGCATGTCAACTCTGCAAGTACCCAGTTCTGCTTGAACATTGAGAATACTTCTACTGTAAGACTGAATAAAGGTGGTTAATACTTCCCACCAACAATGTGGCCTCAGATGCATGAATCCCAATTTAGAAACACAAGAAATATGAGAAAACAAGACAACATGACTCCTCAAAAAAAAAAGTCATTCTCTCCAATGATAGTGAAGTGGATGAAATTTCAAACAAAGAATTTTTAAAAAATGATCATAAGAATAATCACTGAAATTAAAGAGGACAAAAATAAATGCCAGAATGAAGTCCAAGAAAATAAAGGAAAACAGTTTAAGGAAATAAGGAAGACAATACAAGATTATGAAAGAGGATTCAATAAAGACATAGAAATTCTAAAACATAAAATTGAAATTCTGGATATATAAAGCTCACTAAGTCAAATAAAATTCAGTTGCAAGTCTCACTAATAGACTGAACCATGTTGAAGACAGGAGATCAAAGTTTAAAGACAAGATAGATAAATTAGAACAGACAACAAGAAAAAAATATCAAGGTATGAATGGAACATACAAAGCCTCTGGGACACCAGTAAATGTCAATCCTGTGAATCATGGACATAGAAGAAGAAAAAGTATGAGTTAAAGGTATGAAAATATATTTAGTAAAATAATAGCAAAGAATTTCCCAAATCTTGGAAAAAAGATGACCGTCCAGGTACAGGAGGGTTTTAGAACACCAAACAGACAAGACCAGAAAAGAACCTCTCTACAATATAGTACAGTTAAAAAATTAGTACATAGAACAAGGATATAATATAGAGAGCTACAAGAAGGAAGAACTAAGCCACATATAAAGACAAACAAATCAGAACAACAGCAGATTTCTCAAAAGATCTCTAAAATCAAGGAGGGCATGACATGATGCATTTCAAGCCTTGAAAGAAAATAACTGCCAACTTAGATTTCTGTGTCCATCAAAGCTATTCTTCATAATTGAAGAAGAAATAAAAATCTTTCCCCATAAAACAAAAACTAAAGGAATTATGACTACTAAGTTGCATTACAGAACATAACTAAAGAAGAATAGAAACACAACTCTGAAAAGACAGAAATCATTAAGGCTTAACAGACAAGTAGATGATAAAATGAGGACAACAAAAACACTTACATGATAAACAGAAACTTATGCAATTTGCAACCACTAAACTAACACTAAAATAGATAACCAAAGGAATCCTACAGAGCAAAGAGGATGATAACCAAAACTTGAAAATATGGGAGAAAATAAGTCTCACAAGATAAGTAGATAAGCAAATGAGGAGTGGGGAAGAATTAATCACTACAAACACAGCTAAATAGCAATAATTATTACATATTTTTAGCAATAACTTTGAATGCTAATAGTCCTAATTTTCTAATTAAAAGATAAAGAATAGGAAGTGGCCTTCAAGAATTACACTTGTCTGGCTACAACAAACACAGGCTTAAAGTGAAATGATAGAAAATTATATCCTAAGTAAATAAGCCTGAAACCAAACAGGAGCAACTATCATTTCTGATAAAATTGATTTCAAGTCAAAATTAGACAAGAAAAAAAGTCACTTCATACTAATAAAAGAAACAATCAACCAAAAGGATGTAACCACTGTGAACATTAATGTTCTGAATGCTGGCACACACAATTTTGTAAAACAAAGAACTACTAGACAGTCTGTAAGCACAGCTCCCCAACAAAATAATAGTGTATGACTTTAATATCCAACTCTCACCAATGGATATGTCATTTAGAAAAAAATCAATAAGGAAACTTCAGAGTTAAATGACATTAGAGTCAAATGGATTTGACAGACATCAGAAGGGATCCTTCAGGATAAAAGTTCTGAAAAAGTAGAAGTAGAAGAAATATACCACAACATAATAAAGACTTTATGTGGCAAACCTGTAACCAACATTCAATGAATGAAGAAAAACTGAAAGCACTCCTTATAATATCAGGAATAAGACAAGAGTGGCAGTTCTCTCCACTCTTATTTAATACATTTTTTGAATTCTTACAACAATTAGGCAAGAGAGAGAAATAAAAGGAAGCATGAAGTCAAATTATCATTATTTGCAGATGATATGATCCTACACTTAAAAGCCCTAAAGAGTTCATCAAAAAACTCAGCAGTGATAAACACTTGTGGCAAAGTAACAGGATAAAATCAGTATACAGAAATCAGTAGCTTTTATAAGAAAAACAATAATAAACATCAATAACAAACAGGTTGAAAAATAATTCAGGAAGACAATCTCATTTATAGTACTATTTTTTTCTTTGTATTCCAATGTAACTTGAATTATTGTGTAACCTTCCAGGGATTTTTCTTTAAAGAAGTGATGACATCATTTTCTCATCCATCCATTTTGTAGGTTGGAAGTGGTAAACTGGCACTTGAGCAATCATATTTGGTAATGAATGGGCTGTTCACTGCAGTGACAGCTGGGCAGAAAGTCCAGAACATTACAAAATTCATGGCATTACCACTTCAGGCCTGGAGCTCTTATGCCCTGACTTATTTTATAAATGAAAGAAATATATTTAAAATATTTTAAGCCATTATTCAAATCTGAATTTCTCTTATATATAATTAAATCTCATCCTAACAAATATGACATAAGAAAAAGCTAAAATAAAAAAAAACTGATGACATGCTTTTAAATATTCATATAATATAGGATCTGCAGCTAGGGGTGATGTTCAGTTGTAGAGTGCTTGCCTATCATCCTAGCACGACCAAGGTCCTGGGTTCTGTCCCCAGTATTAAAAAAAAAATCTGTTTATTTCTTAGAAAAACAATTATTTAGAAAAATACTTCAGCTATGTGAGAAGTGAATAAAAATAATACTCTCAAATATGGGGAAAACAGGTTGTAAGAGAAGTAAGTAGCCATTGTTATTGTAAAATACAGAGTTGAACTCTCAACAATTTCCAAAATGCATGTAGTGTAGATGTTAAGCCATTCCATAACAATTAAATTAATACTAGTAATCTCCTTATAAAAATAAAGATTATTGTACAGAATGTGAGAATTATATGATGTGGGAGAAAATAAAGCATATAAACTACTCATCTAATGAAGGATCAGTGATCTGTTCTAAAGTGAATCATAGCATTGGAAGAGAAATAGAGGTTCAATTTCTTTTTCTTGTGGGATTGGGGTTTGAACTCAGTACATCAAAGCAGGCTTTCTATTGCTTGAGCCACACCTCCAGTCCATCCTTCTCTGGATATTTTAGAGATAGGGGTCTCATGAACTATTTGCCTGGGTTGGCCTTAAACTGTAATCCTCCTGATCTCAGTCTCACAAGTAGCTAGGATTAGAGGTGTGAGACCCTGGAGTCTGTCTAGAGGTTCAAATCTTTAAACATAGAGTCATCTACTATTAGAATGACAGAAAGTAAAACATTTTTGTGTTTAGAGATAAAATAAAGCAATACGAACTTTAGAGATTAACAAATGTAAGAAAAGGAATCAGAAAACAGCCAGGGAGTATGAAAAGCCAGAAGTGTAATAGAAGTAAGACTTTATTAGTCTGGATTATTTGAGATGCAAATTAGACTAACTTGGCTTTAATTTCAGAAATACGGTTCAGACTTCTTTATGTCAAAGTGAAGTATTTACTACTTCATATTTCTGGAAAACCCTGTGTCCAGAATTCTTAGTGCTCATTTTCAGATGAGGAATCTCCTATACTTCACCTCATCTAATTTCTCTGTGAAATTTGTAAAAGGTCTAGATTGGCTTAAAAATAGTATAAAACTGTTTGCCATGTACATAAAAAGAAATGCTCTAAAATAATGAAATATTATTTGAGTAAAGGTGTAGGCAAATATATGTTGGGTAAATGTAAATGCAAATGAAGAAGGGGTAGTACTACTATATAAAAAAGCAGATAGAAAACTAAAATAATTAAATTAAAAAAACATGGATAATTCTATAAAACAAATTTAAAGTTTGCAATGAGTATATACTAGCTATAAAGTTTACATGGCAAATAACAGCATGTTCTTATAAAATGTTATTAAAATTAAGAAATATCAGCCAAAACTTTAACTTTAGCAAAGAATTTTAAATTCCTTTCATTGTCTTTGGTGATAAGGTGAACAAAATACAGTGGAATGATGAGTTGCATTGATTTTTTACACTTGAATCAAAATACTACAAATATCACAGAACATACACACTATTCTAAAATAATCTTCTCATTTCCAAAAGTATTACATTTTAGGTATCAGAATATCTTTACAATAAATCCACCAAATTATCATTTGTACCATAAAGTTCTTTTCTCTTAAGATGCAATAAAATTGTAGAGCAATCAAACAACTATAAACACATTCACAATCTTAAAAATCCAACAATTTGGAAACAATATAAGTTTTCCCTAAAAAGATATTTTAATCAAAGAGAAAATAAAAATTTCACATACATGTGTAAATATGAATAAAATATAAAAATATTAAGTCATTTCAAAAAGCCAGTGGTATGCATATAAAGTTAAGGGCTGTGGTCAAAGCTGTACTCAGGAAAAAAATGATTTTAAATAATTTTATAGTAAAAGCAAAATAAAAGATAAATAAGCTAAGGATATAACTTAAAAAGCTAAATAAATAATAAAATAATAAATTTTAAAAAGAGGCAACTACTATAGAAAAACAAAATAAAAAACTTTATTTTTATCTTAAATAGGAAGAAATTTTTTTATTATGCTGGGTGGGGATACATTATAGCATTTATAAATGTTCTTACAATGTATCAAATGTATCATACTTGAATTTACCCTCTCCACCATTCTCCTTAATCCCCCTCCATTCCTGGAATAGTTTCAACAAGTATCATTTTTCCATTTACATAGATGTGTACACAGTATTTGCACCATTGCACCGTATTCTCCTTCCTACACCCTTTTCCCACCTTCTTCCTCCTCTGGCTGGTACCACCTCACCCTCTTAACCCCATGCTGGCAGAATCTGTTTTACTCTCCTTTTCTCTGATTTTGTAAATCAAAAAAATGATATTTTTGTTTGTTTAAGGGAGTTTCCTTGTGACATTTCCATGTATTATAACCTGAATTGATACTCTCTATACCAGAATGAATATAGAACTTTTAAACCTGTGGAAGCCAATATAAAAAGGGGATTAAGGTACAAAACTTATTTTTGGAAATAATAAATTGCACAAACCAAATGCACACAACACATATGGACCATTGCAATAATAGAGGGAATATAGTCATAGATCAAAAGTGCTCAGAAGAAGGATGAGATTAGTGCGCAAAATAACAGTAAAGGGTAAAAACTTGATTTTGAACTGAAAGACACTTTTTAAAAAAGAAAAAAAAGTATAGTAAAATATTGTGTATATAAAGCTGGAAAAAGTAGGAAAGTTTTCTAAGCTAGTGCCCCAAATGGGCCTGCTCTCAGCAATTCGTTTCATAAATGATAATTTCAAGATTTCAAAGAATAATTATTTGCTTTATTTTTAAAGGTGTCCCAAAATAAAAAGAGGACAGATCTCCAATATTGATTTTAGAAAATTAGAATGATATTAAAACTACTATTTGATTTAAAAAGTCCAAAATTTTCTCTTAACATAGTCTTCTTTACATAGATTTTTTTAAATGCCAGGTAAAATAATACATGGTTCAAAATTACTATAATATTCATTGATGAAGCTCAATGGTTAATTTTATGTGTCAATTTTACTGGGTCACGGGGTACCTAGATTTTTGTTTAAACATTTTTTCTTGATGTTATGGACATAATTCATGGACTAAGTAAAGCAGATGGCCTTCCCCAGTGTGGGTGAGTTTCATCCAGCCTGCTGAAAAGCCTGAATAAAATAGAAAGACTGAGGAAGAAAGAATTCTTTCTGCTTGACCATCTTTGATAAGGGGTGCCAGTTTTCTTCTGCTATGGGACCCACACTTGGGCTAGGAGTTACAGCATGGATCTTGCAGCATCTGAACTCAGCCTTTGCAATCCCATGAAGCAAATTCAAAGAGTCACTAAGTGACCTCTGGGTTCCTTCCTTCTGACACATAGGATTGCCCTTCTTTGTTCCTTTTAAAACTGGGAATGGAGAAGTTGCTCATGTAGTTTGAGTGGAGGTTACATATGTTACTTAGGGGAAGAAACTTTAACACCGATCTGATTTTCCAGATTGCCTTCCTATTTCTTCAGTGATTCTAGAAGCTGTTAAGATGAAGTCATTCTCAGCCTGAATTTCTGAGTGATTATTGCTGGCCCCCATCAAGCCTGTTTTATGAGCAAGGCTCCTTGTGTTAAGCTGGTGGGATTTATGGTTGTTTATTTACACTAATTTATCACAGATGAACCAAATTGCCTACCTGGTCTCTACCCTACACAATGGTGCCTTTCCTGATTGTCCCATCTGTAGACCTTCATAGGATTGTCGTTATATGCAGCATGCTACCCTTGTAATAATATTACATGTGTAAATATAATCAATTATGTTTTTTCAAAAACTTCTCTTTTTTTTTTTTTTTTTCTTCAAGAGAGGGTTTCTCTGTAGAGCCCAGGTTGGCATCAAACTTGTGATCCCTTTGCCTCCGGAGGAGATGTGGTGCTGGGATTAAAGGCCTGTGCTATCATTCATGGCTTTGATTGTCACATTTTTGAGGGTAGATTTGAAGTCTGGTTACAGATTTTAATTTCTTAAATCTCCAAGGGAAGAACCGTGTGTGGTCAGACTGTAGAGGGAGACTGCATTGCAAGTCATCGGCTCTGGCCTCACCTCTTGACTCAGGTTCTTCATGTCTGTAACTTTTGAGAGGAACCTGCCATCTGCAACCAAGGTTACCATTAGGAGCAAATAACTAGGTGAAACAAAGTGAAAAAAATTTTTTAAAAGAACAATTAACAGAGTCAAAGGCTGCATTTATATAGAGGGCAATGCACTTAGATAATGCATGACTAACACACATCAAGTTTACTTATCTCAAAGATAAGGAAAAAGAAGTTCATAGCAGAAAAATGAGCAGATTTCTGGTTAGCATTAACAGCATAATAGAGGAGCCATTCTCCTCTATCTGATTCATTTTCTACTCATATAATTTTGCTTCAAACATTTGTCTACTCAATTATTTTATCAAAACCCAACTCTTGCTGGGCACCAGTGGTTCACACTTAATCCCAGCTACTTGGGAGTCTGAGATTTAGAGGATTGAGGTTTGAAGTCAGTCTGAGCAAAAAGTTCTCAAATCCCCATCTTCAAAATAACCAGAGAAAGATGGTGGCTTAAGTGGTAGAGCACCTGCTATGCAAGAGCAAAGCCCTGAGTTCAAACCCCAGTCCCACCAAAAGCACAACAAAAAATCCCCCAAACCTAACTCTGACTTGCACCATAACTACTTTATTTTCTTATACAGAATGAGCCATTCCAAATACTGAAAGTATTTCATTTATGTTCCCTGTGATAAGGGAAACCACAACTTATTCTATGTTCATTACTAGCATATTCTCCTTAAAAGAAGTATCTTTAAAGAAAATATCTTTCAAAACTATTTTTGCATGACAAACGGTCAGCAGTTGTGATAAATCCTAAAGTGCTTGCTCCAGGACATTTCAAAGCAATCAAGCTTGCAATTGACTTGTAATTACTTTAATGCTCTCAGCCACATGACACATTTTGTGGGGAAACACCTAGATGCTTCTGCCTTGTTCATTCCAGTTGTGCATTGTTTGTTATCAATGAAACAAACCACAGTCTTACTTGGACGTATGGTTCATAGCACTCTTATCGTAAAGACCCCTAGGATATTAGAACTCACAACACCATAGTGTGAATGTGTTCCAGTGTACTGGTGGGCCTTGAAATTGCTCGATAAAGATTCAAAATAGAAACCTCAAATTAGTCTACAAACAGTAAATGCAGCAATTTTAAGTGAAGTTTAAAATTCCTTCCTTATCTTCTCAATAATTTTTGACCTCCTTCTTCTTCTTTTTCTTTCTTTCTTTCTTTCCTTCCTTCCCTCCCACCCTCCTTCTTTCTTTCTTTTGTTTCTTTCTTTGCAGTACTGGGGTTTGAACTCGGGGTCTTGTACTTCCTAGGCAAATATTCTACCACTTGAGTCATGCCTCCAGCTTTTTTTCACATAGCATATCACCTTTTTGCACAGTGATGGCCTCTGACCATGCTCCTCCTCTGACTATGTCTCCTACACAGATGAGATTACAGAGGTGAAACACCATGGCTTGCTTTGTTTTGTTTAAATGAGGTCTTGCCTGAGCTCCTCTCAAACAGTGATCCTCTAATCTCCACTCACTAGTAGCTAGGGTTATAAGCTTAAACCACCTGCCTGCTGGCCTTCCTCTTTTTTTTTTTTTAATAATGAATTAGAGAAGCTTCTCAAAACTTAGCTTCTGTTAAACTTTGGTTTGTCATAAAGACCACATGGTAAAAATCCTGAGATTTTAAAACTTATTCTGACAGCTAAGTTTATTATTAAATGCAAGCAGAGGTGATAAGAAATAACAATGACTTCTCATCAATTCAATGATGATAAGCAAAATTTAAGATCATTCTTTGAGACTATTACTTTGAATAACATTTATAACTAATGGCAAATGATTTTATAAGATAAGAACGATTGAATGGACACTAATAAGTACCCAAATAATTATTGGAAATTTGTTTTCTCCTTAAGGAATACAATGATTGAATTAGTCATTCAATAATTGAGAATTACACTAGGTATACTGGTACATGCCTGTAATCTCAGCTACTCAGGAGGCAGAGGTAGGGAGATCAAGCTCCAAGACTGGTCAAGCAAATGTTAAAGACCCTATTTGAAAAACAAAAGGACTTTGGGTGTGGCTCTAAATTTGGGTGTACCCTAAATTTAATCCCTTGTACTGCCAAAAAAAGAAAAAGGAGAATGAGAACTATAATACTTGTTTGAGCTGTAGATTAGTGCAATTGTTGCTCAATTTATTTTGTCTTCCTAGAGTTAATGTCGAAAAGTTTCAGCTAAAAATTTCTTAAATGCAACACAGCCCAGATATCAAGTGTCCCGCACAAGGCTATTCATATGTTACCATAATCTACTTTTCCAAATTCATCTCCCATCATGCTCTCACTTAAATTTTACCATTAAGCAAGCACTACAGAAGAATTTAAAGTTCTGAAGAAATGTTTTCATATTTCATGAATCTGTGCCATTGTCAAAGGCAACACAAAGAGCCAAGTGTGGTAGTGAATGCCTAGCCCAGTTACTCAGAAGGCGAAGATCAGGAGGATCATGGTTGGAAGCCAACTCTAGCAAAAGATTAGCAAGTCACCATCTCAACCAACAAGCTGGATGTGGTGGTACACTTCTCTGATCCGATCTATGCAGAGATATGGGTAGGAAGATTAGGGTCAGAGGCTGGCTGGCACCCAGAAAAAGCATGAGAACCTACCCCCAAAAAAATTAAAGCAAAAAGGTCCAGAGGTGTGGCTTAAGTGGTATAACACCTGCCTAGCAAGCACAAAGCCCTCAGTTCAAACTCCAGTGCCACCAAAAAAAAAAAAAAAAAAAAAGATAATACAATAGCAAACTAGGAATGTTTTTTTGTTTTTCCTCATTTTCCTGGGGATATTCAGAAGCAACTGAGACAGATAAACTGAGAAGTGAAGTGGCATTATTGAAGTACAGATTTGAATGGTTTTTTTGTCTTCTGTTTGCAGAACAAAAATCACCTTGGCCATCAGAAAAAAGCAGTTAAGACACGCTTATTCTAATGTACATGCAAAATCATGGAGGCCTGAATTAGGGAGTTGACTAAGAGAAAGGTAAAGTGGATAAATTAACAATGCATAAGGGGGAATCATAGGCTCAATATTAAATTATGTTTGGGGCCATGTTGAAGACAATTCACAGCACTGCCTAGATTTCAGGCCACAACAATCTGAGTGGAGGCTTCCTTAACACAGAAGGAATATGGAAAATGGAGGACTTGATGGTTCATCAGATTTGATGGTATGTTAGATTATGTTTGGTAAATATTTATAGTAACCAATAATTACATGTAAGACAAGACTATTGGTGCCCTTTACTTAATATTGTTCCTATGTTAAAAGACATTATTCTCAGATAAATGCTGTGATAGGTCGTTTTTAGCATTTAGACTCAAAAAAGTCATACATGTTATGTAAATGCCAAGAATACTGAGACTCTGTTCTTTTGGGGACTCCCGGAGCAGCTTGCATGAATGGTTCACTGGAGGCTGTGTACTGTCCCAGTGGCAGTATTCAACCACCTAGTTCTAGGAACGTGTACAAAAATCTTCTGATGAGCTTTTGGATTTCAGCCAAGAGAATTATCCCTATAGGTATGGACTATTGGTCTCTCTAGCTTCCTAAATTTTGTTTTAGCCCATGTACATTCTTGGATATTATTAATTTCACCAATAAAATCTACTTTCTAATGTCCATGGTGCTAATTAACACAACTTCTGGTCTTGTTTAGAAAGAAGGACAGTTGAATCACTTGAGGCAACCACTTCTGGAATATGGTCTTTTAAATAAATGCCAAGAACCCATCCTTGGAATGTTTTCCAGATTAGGGCAACTGGCTGCCCCTAGGGTGTGAATGAAAACTAAGACACAATGCTGAAATGATTACAGCAGATTGCAGACTACATTGCAGAGGAAGAATTGCATGTTCAGTTTGGAACACATTAAATTAGAGGTGGCAAGAGGAGTTAAATGTTCAATTACACAGGTCTGATGTTTGAGAAAAAGATGTATGGCACATTTAATTTGGAAATCACTGGAGTGTAGAGTGTTTTATTGTTTTGTTCATAAAAGAATGTGATACATTATTATTTATTTTATTTTATTTTTCTCAACAATCATTCACTAAATTTTTGTTAGGTGACTGGTTATATGTTTGGCCTAAGAATGGGGAGTGAAAAATCACAGATACTTCTATGAGAAGCTCATATTGTAGAGAGGGAACAGGTATCTAAGTGTAATAGAAGTAATTCAGTTAGGAGGTTCGATGTATGGAGGTTCCTCCCATTTCAACAAATTAATAACAGAATCATTTTTTAGACTCTCACCCCATTATAAATGGTGAATGATACTGGGAAAGTTGAAAATATGTAAATGAGCCTGCAAAATTTGTTTGAGGAAAGTTGCCTCAGGAATGGATTACAGCTATTCCATAAAAGGGGGCATTTGAAGAGCCTTGGTAGCAATCTGTAGCAAAGGTTGTGCTGTAGAGTTTGTAAGAGTTCCACTATGTAGGTAATGTTTATAACACTTCCCGAGGAAGTGAATACTTGGAGATCAGTCTCTGGTGCAATAATATAGTGGAAGATGGGTAATTATTTTTCTGTATTAAAAAAAAAAAACAAACGACAAAAACAATCAATGAATGGTTTAAGAATGGTACCAGGTGATGTGTACTGAATTCTCACCAGAAGGGGAAATTTGAGGTACAAATTTTCCACTTGAAATTGTAAAGTTTAGAAAGAAAATGAATTTACACACATGCACATACACTTTCATTCCCTGTGTCTGTATATTTACTATGCTTTTTGTTGTGAATGGAAGAAGCTAGCCTGTTTTAAGTTCTGAAAAACATCTTGAATGCTTTTACAAATGTTACAAAATTTCTGAAACTGTTTTGCCAATCACTGTTTCTTAATTTTATAACTTAAGTGGATGTCAGGGAAAATTTAATCCTTATGTTTCTGACTCTTTCATATTTGGCCCATCCAAGTGTTTCATAAGAACCATTTGATGTCCAAAACATCTTAGAGACTGTTGGTTTTAAGCATGTTCAAGATTATTTACTCAGAGCAAAGGAGCATTGTATTAGAATCATGTAGAAATAAAACTCAAAAAGCCTTAAAAAATGTAAAGACTGACAAACAGCATCGATCTCTGTTAGCACTTGATAATGTACTCTAGTCAAAATGTAAGCAGACCAAAGGGATCTCAGGCTACTTTAATATATTTAAAAAAAAATTTATGCTTCCTTTTGCTTCTGAGAATACAGCAGATGTTAAGACAAATAATCATTTGAATAAACACCAAATCGGGCCTTGTGTAGTGTGAATTAAGTGGTTCTTTAATTGTCTAGATGTGATGAGGAATATTTTTGTGCTGCTGGCTAAGATTGCTTGACATTTTCCTTAACTTTCCCAAAGTTGTCTTTGAGAAAACACAGGGAGGAGAACTGTAATTGGCAATCAACCAGTCTATTAGAGTGCTACACTTTGGACCTCAAATACAGCTTTCAACTCTATGACCTAATCTGAATCCTCTGTACAGTGTGCTTTGTCTAGAGGCAGGCTTGCAGTACATGAGTTCTAGGTTTGAATTTTGATTCCACTGTTTATTAGTTGGTTGGTACTAAGTGAGTTAAGTTACCATTGGAAGCTCTCAAATTCTTCCTATTTGTTATGGTGTCTGTAATTTATTTTAAATTTTTTTTCTTTCTTTTATCATTTTGTATCTTAACTTATTTTGTATAAGTGTAGCTAATATTATTACATTTAGGAATGACAGACTCAGGAAGCCATATTGAAAAGTAGTTTATTGAAATGATTCTATTGCTGGGAGCTTGGTCAGCAAAGCATACATTGTTAATTAGCATGGTGAATGTCAGAAATGGGTTATTGTTTATGAACTGGTGGTTTTAAGACTAGAAAGATTAATTTTAGAAATGAGCTCTAAGTAGTTAAATTAGCATTTTTTAAGATAAATAGATTTACTTAAATATTTAAAACCACTATCAATGATCTCCATCTTTGCAAAACAAGGTAGAATGATCTAGGGAGGCTAAGAGTCTTTATCCTTGGAACTAGTGTAAATATGGTTAGCTTAGGGTTTTCTTTAATTGATTCTAACTTTTATGTTGATGGAGCACTGTTTTTAAAATATTATTATTGGCATTAAATAGACTATTCCCTAATGTGGGAGGTAGGGGCAACTAAAATGATATGTGGGAGTTACCAAACTTCCAGAACTGGTTATATTAACTATTTTTTAACTGCTTGCTAATAAAAGCTTGTTTAACTAATGGATTTATTATGTGGTAAAATTTGATCTTATACTTGCTTTATAGCAATCTATTAGGTTATGAGACAGTGGCTAACGCACCCATCTCAGACTTCTATGGATATTATTTTTGAAATAAAATTATAGAATTTTGCATTATCAAGCTGGCTTATTAAATTCATAACACAACTTTGTAGGGCTGACATGAGAAGTATGGAAGTGATCAATGTGAACACCCAGGACATTTACTTACACAGAGTTACTTGCTCATGGAATGTTGTTATCATTAGGCTAAAGTAGCCTGACACAAAAAAGAAGCCATATGCCTTCTACATCCTCTAATACTTAGCTCAATATTGTGTTTTCTCTACTAATGGCAGGGAAAAAACCAATATATTTTTCAGAAAGAAGAGCACAATATTTTGCACCAAAGCACAAGCAAGTTGGTCAAAGCCGCCTTCTCTGATTTTCTTAGACCAGGCACAGTATAGTGTGGGGGGTTGCATTATTTTGTAACACATTTGGAAGGCAGAGCTTTTTCAGAGAAGACAAGATGGGGGTTATTCATCTAGCTCTGAGAAACTAGGAAGCACTTGAGGTCTTCACAACCTATCCAGTGAATTCTTGAACATATGGAATTTAGGCTTAGTAAGACATCTTAAAATTGCAACAACCCATCCTGCCTTTTTGAGAAGCAAAGCATGTGAGTAGGAAAAAGCGACATGAATTTTTGATCTTTCTTTTCTAATACTAAAAAGGACATTGTACAATCCTTTTATGCTCTATATAACTAGTTGTGGTTCATTAAACACACATGCACACATACACAAATGTGAGAACATAGACATATATTCATATGCTATATACAAATATATACACACATATCATATAAAATACATGGAAAGATAAAAATGAAGTGCAATTGCCCAATATTTGGTGTTTAAATTATTTTACTTATTTGGGCAAATATTTGCATTTTTTCTAAAGGCATATATAATTTAGAATGATGATAATAAAGTCAACAAACAAAATTAGCTTCTTGGTGTTTTGTTTTCTTTCTTGCTTGGTTTAAAAAATATGTACAATCTCCCGAGAAGAACAAATTAAGGCTAGAGCAAAGTTTTATGAATGTTTGTCAACATGACATATTCTTTTATATAATTAGTAGTACTGAATGTGATTCCAGGTTGACTATCATTAGAACTTTGGAGGATTCCTCAGAAAAAGGAGGCAAAGTGTAACAAGAAAAGATGTTTTCCTTCTGTTAAAAAAAGGGCTCAACATAGGAGCTGTCTGGGTTGATTGAGAGAAGTTTGATAGGCTCAGCTTTTATTCATTGTTAAAGTTTAACCCTGAGTCATTTTACCAAAGTCAAGAAGCTATTTTTAGGGTCAGATCATTGTATGCTTTTCATAAGCAGAAAAGGTATTGCATATCTGTTCCAAGTCAAATTTTGGAAGCAGTTTTTCTTCTTGAAAGCTATTTTTTTCCCCTGTGGCATTTCATGGAAAACACTTGCTCCAGCCAAGTATGGATAAATTTTCTTAGACTGAAAAGATTCTTATTATGAGTAAGCTAATTGAAGCATGGTAATAGATGCAATTAAAGAGTTTGGGTTTATAATACAATCATGAAGTTGGAAAGAATCTTGAAAAGTCATCTAGGTTAATTCTCCTATATAGGTTAAAGAACACCTCACAGTTACTTCCAGTAAATTTGTACCTGTTCAGACAAGCTCACCAGGTAAATTCTATACTCTAGTAGTTTTTGTGATCACGAAGTTATTTTCTAGAAGCTATTTGTATAACTTATGTAGCAAATTAAACTACCAAGCACAATATGAGCATAAGCCTTTTTATTATTATTTTTGTGTTATCATTTGTGAACTCATACAAGACTTTCTCTATATAATCTTTTATATCTTCCATTTTCTACAGTTCTCATCCCACTCTTGCATATGTTAGGAATTGTTGTCCTTACCAGTAACAAAGACTCTTTTAAGTTAGCAACCCAGTGTGATGACTTTGTCTTATATCAATGTATCTGTGCTGAATTACATTTCCCAGAATGCTTTTTTTTTGGTATGTTTCATTAGAGTAAGATACAAGAGAGATTGTCTCCAGAGCTAGAGGAGGGAATGAAGCCAGAAGCCATATTCTGGGCTACATATGTCATTGCCGATCTGCTGACTCACCTCTTTGTCATTAAGCAACAGTTGGGCCTGCAATTTCTCTCCTTTATTCTTGGATCTTCCTGCAATTTTTCTGATTAATGGGCTAGACGTCTGTGGGTTTTCAGCATCTTGAGAAAGGGCCCAAACTCTGCAAGATAATCTTTATCAGGACAGGAGCAAGAAAAATGGACATGGGGTTGAATCTATCCATGTTCCAGTTTATACTTCTGGGTTCCGGTCTACTGGCCACTTTTCTGTTCCAGACTGCACTTCACTATGAGATGTAAAGGCAGCCATGGGGAGATTTCTTAGCCAGCCCCCCACAATTGGATTAGTAAATGCCTGGTAAATCCATTAATATTGTCTACATATTCTACCAGTTCTGCTTCTCTGATTGAACTCTGACTTCTATGTGGAGGAAACAGAACAGGTGACAAAGAATCAGAAAACTTAGAAATTATGTTGTCCTCCATTTCTGCCATTTCTCAGGCTAGCTTTAAACTTCTTTCTCTTAAGACAATATTCCCATGTATCTCCAGAAAATATGTTGGAAAATATGATCCTGAAAGTTCCTATAGTCACTTTAATGCCTAATCAACCAGAGTTACTAATTCCCTTATTTAGAATATATTTTTCTCCCCTGAAAAATTATAATTCTCAGAAAACAGACTGTGTTAGACCCATTCCAATCCTACACTATGGCCTTGAACAATCTGCAGCATCCAGAGAGGTAAGTTCTAAAAAAACATTTGTGTGTGTCTGGTACCCATCATTTGTGCAACCAAATATTCAAACACAATAAGGACAGGTTGATCCAAGTGGTTTTTGGGAACTCAATGACATTTTCATTTAGATAGGAGCACATGGAGACTGAACTGACCATACCACAAGGACTGACAGTTATCAAAACATGCTGATCTGGCAATGGTGGCAGCTTCCAGCTGGTGCCTGTGCTGATAAACTAGTCTCTATACAACATAAGTTGCTAAAACTCTTTCAATATTATTCCTTACCCACATGTTCTAACGAAGTCCTCATTTTTAAAGAAAAGCATATTCATGGAGTCTTAATAGGCTGCAAAAGATACTAATATCAAGGAAAATAAAGATGAGTGCAAGGCAAGATTGTAGTGTAGGAATATACAGTATAGCAGGAAAGATGGATAGTTCAATTTTGAGTGAAGGAAGGCTTGGACTTAGAGAAAGTTATGTCTGGTTTACCTTTTCTTTATTATTACTCCCTTTTTGACCACTTAGTTTCATGGAGCAGTAAGTATGTAAGAAAACATTGTCTGAACTCTAACTTCATCAATGAACAACGTGTACAATCTTGTGTCAGGTACTTACCATGTGAGGGTATGCTTTCAAGTTTAACAGCTAGAGAGAACTGTAATGAGAATGGAACAAGACAGCATATAAAGATACTTAGTGCAACAGTGGCACCTGCCCTTATATGTTTAATTTCACTGGAGTTTTTAAAATTAAATTCTCAGCAGCAATTAGTGTCATCATGATTTTTAGCCATTAGTTTGATCATGTATGTAAGCAGATCTCTCAATATTTAACCATTCTTATATTTGTAGCATTAACCATGCTTGATTTATATGTTATTCTACTGGACTTAGCTTACCAGAAACATATTTGAGATTTTAAAAAATCTATATATAGTGTACATGAATCTTGACACATAAACTCAATTATGAAAGAAGTATCTCTGTTTTTATTCCCTTCAAATCAATTTAATTCTACCATGAAGCACATATGTCTCTTGGTTGGCAGGAAATTCAATGCCTGTTATTTGTGAGTTTCTTTCCTATTACTAAGGTGGTATGAAGTTTCCAGGTTTTACAAAATACCATGACATTGTGTGAAACCCCTTGTCATTAGTCATCCCAGCTCTTGATTTGCTCCCAAGCCACCCATTGTTAAGTCTTAGCTCTCAAATCTTCCATTTTCCTTGCCAGAGTACAGAGTACAGGTCCGTGATGTTTTAGAAACTTAGAAGTCTTTCTGTTGTCTCTAGCTTGTGGGGATTTCTTCCTTTCTTCTCTCTAAGTGAAAACTGAT
The DNA here is from genome assembly GCF_047511655.1 of Castor canadensis. Lineage (NCBI taxonomy): Eukaryota > Metazoa > Chordata > Mammalia > Rodentia > Castoridae > Castor > Castor canadensis. The sequence goes on from NC_133394.1 coordinate 140,142,586, forward strand.
CTCCACTACAAAAGCACTTAATTTAATCTCTTCAATGAAGTTTTTGCAAAAGAGAAGAGAGAATCAATTCAAAAATCCTTGAGGCAATGAATTACAAATCCTAACAGCTTAGGGCTGATGTGGGGAGTGGATATAGAGAACAGCAATTTAATTTGATAACATGAATTGTGACACTTTCCATTTCTTCCATGCTTTGTAAGAGTTTAAACAGCACAAAAATAAGTTCCCTCTCAAGCTTTGCCAGAATTTCTTTCTAAAACCATCTGAGCCTCATGTCTTTTCAGGGAATAACTCCTTTATGAGTTTTTCAATTTCTTGCACTGTTATTGGTATATTCAGATTTCCCACTTCAGCTGATGTCAATGTTGGTAATGTCAGTTTTTCTGGAAAAACTATTCATTTCATTGGGACCGTCATGTGTAGCAGAGAATTATGAATACCACTGGAGTTCTAAAAGTCTTATCTGTTGGAGGAGTTATATATTTTTATTTATAAGTTGCAATGATTTCAATTTTTACCTGATTGGATTGCTTAAGAGGTTGTGTACTTTGCAGTTAGTTTTCAAAAGTTTAGAATTGGGGCTAATTTATTAATTCTTTTAAAATTTTTCTAGTTTTAAATTTATTAATTTCTATCTGAATTTTTTTTCCTGTAGGGTTGAGTTTTCTTTTTCTGACTTCTTGAGCTAAATATTTAGTTAATTTATTTCCAATTATCCTTCTTAAATAAGAAATATATTCAATGTTGTGAATGGAAACTGATTCTAGTGCTGATAACATCTTAGATTCGATTCAATTTATCATTGTAATTATTACAGTTATTGAAGTTTTGTTTTCATTGACTGACGTTTTACCTAGTTTCATTGAGTTGTGAACTACAAATATAAACTCAGAAATTTAAATTATAAAGGATCTATATTGTTACCTTTTGTGTTTAATATTAATGGCCTACTTTAACCTATAATACCCAGCATTTGTCTTACTTTAAGTAGTATAAATTCAGGGTCTGAAAGTCTGAGAATCAGGACTGCAAAGGCAGGAGATAATCATGTTCTCAAGCAGTCAGAGAGTAAATACAACTGATTTCCATATTTATGTTCTAGTTCAGCCCTCAATGGAAGATGCCCACGAAGTGTTGGGAAAAACTTTCTTTTTTTCCAAAAGAAAAGGAGATCCTCTATCTTTTCCTCTTTCTTCTTTTTGCAGCACTGGGGATTTAACTCAGGGCCATGCACATGCTAGAAAAATGATCTAACACTTGAGCCCCCAGTTCCTTAGCTTTTATTTTATTTTTGAGATTATGGTCTCATTAACTTTGTCCAGGCAGGTCACAAACTCTTTAATCTCCTGCCTCCATCTCCCAAGAGTCTGGGATTACAGGCTTGTGCTATACCCAGTTGAAAGTCATTTTTCCACTAACTCAAATGCTAATCTCTCCCAGAAACACCCTCACAGAGACACCCAGAAATAACTTAGCACTCATACACAACTTCCCAAACCATTCTTATTCTCCAACTAAAGATAATAACAAGGTAATAGTTCTAACATGACATAAACAGAAACATGCTAATACCTTCCCCAGAAGTGGAAGCAAAGTCCTTGGGTGATGTTTAATCTTTTCCTTGATATCGTATAACTTAAATACTATGAGGTAAATTTTAAACATAACTTGAATATTATGACATAATGTCAACACATCTTAAGCTTTATGGCAAGGAAATATGAGGAAAGAAAATGAATATTGTCTATATGTATACACACATATACATATATTCATATGTAGTATGTATATTACAGATTTATTTATTTGTTAAACAACTTTCCATTGCTGGGACAAAATACATGAGATGAGTCAAATGAAATGAGGAAAGGTTTATACGGCTTTTTGGCTTCAGAGCTTTTTGTGTATGGTTGCTTAGCCTTACTGCTTTGGACCTGTGGTGAGGCAGTACATCTTGATGGGAGAGAGTTACAGAAGAAGCTACTCACCTTATGGTGGCCAGAAAGGAAAGAAAGAAAGAGAAAGAAACCAGGATTCCATAACTTCTTCAAGAGTCCACCCCCCAATAGCATCCTTCCTGAAGATTACACTGCCTCCCAATAAAACAAGAAGCTGGTGACCAAGCTTTAACATATGAGAATTTGAGAGACATTTAAGATACAAGTCATAAGAAATCATAGAAAAATAAGGAGGAAATACTTGTTAGTTACAGTCATCATTTTTGCCATTAGTCCCTTGGTTGTTGGTAGTGATTTATAATCATGTTTGATAATTACATAGTCTATATTCTTTTTACTTTGAGCAAGCACCTCGGCTTCTCATGGTCTTTACTTGGTAGGGCCATTCAAATCTTCATTTATGAAGAGTCTGGGCTATTAGTAGTCTTACCTAAATTTAGTTATTTTTTTCCCATTGACCTTAATCACAGGGTTTCCCTAATTCGAAAAGACACTTTAATAGATCACCTGTCTTTCAGATATATTCTTCCTTACTCTGTTGTGGAGTAGCAGCTCATTTCTTCACCTAACAAGCACAATTCTTTTCTTTGCCTAATGATTCCTATAAAGTAGCTGTACGGCAGTCTTAGTTTTTAATTTAGTGGAATAATTGTTGTGTCTCTTGGTAGAAGCCATTTTCCTTTTGGAGCTAAAATGGCTAGGCAAACAGTACAAAGTCACAAGAACAGGACACATAAATTTTGCTGGCGGGTCTCTGGGAGTAATGGTAAGTAGTGCTACTCCAGTCTCCAACCCTTTGTTCCTGAGCTCATGAATCCTAGCTAACAGAGAAATAGAATCAGATATTGAGTGCTGAATCAGAGAATATACAGATTTCTTCAGGACTTTGCCCAATTCTGAGAGGTAATGCTATTTAGCTGACTCTATTATTTAGTCTTCAAACGCTAATTCACCATTTTATCAACCCAGCTGCTTCAGGATGATGGAAATGTTTTAAAGCCAGTGAATTCCAGGATCACAGGCCTATCATCCCACTTCTTTTTAAGCAAGGTGAGTTCCCAAAGAAGTAATACTGTCTGAAATCTCATGATGATGGTTATTCTTTAAATCTACAAATGGTAGTTTTATCACAAATATGCAAGGCACATGCATACCCAAGTAATCTATTCCAATAAGCACAAAATTTTGTCTTTCCCATGATAGAAGCAGTCTAATGGTGAGTATAGCTATGTTAACTTTGTTGAGTGAAAGTCCATGTTGCTAGACCATTCATAACTTCCATTGCTACCACATGGCCAGTTTCTTTATGAGAACATTGACGACAGGGTTGGCTTGGGAACAAGGCCAGTGAGTACCATAGAACATGCTATCTTCCCCATTTTAATTATTTAAAACCTTCCTCTTCCAAAGTCACCACTTGTGGATCACTCACATGAAATACAAATGTCTGCATGTTTTCTGGTCTCTCCAGAGAGGTTTATCCACCTCTCCCCATATTTCCCTTCTCCAAATTTTCTTGTCATCAGTTTTATGATCACATTTCTTCTGAGTTGCTGGTCATCCAACCAAACCATTGGCTATAGCCTATGAATTATTATGCTATCATGTATGCATCTGTCCTTCTAAGCCAAACACATGGCCAGATATAATGATAATAGTTTCACCCATCAGGATAATTTGTCTTCATCAGTGTCCTTCAGGGATGTCCCAGAGAGGAAATGTAATGTTATGACTGCCCACTTTTGGGTGATAACTGCAGGTTGTACAATCTTAAGGTTGTACAGAACAATCTGTAACCAAGCCTAAGTTTTTCCCTGCTCTGTCAATTGTTCATAAGGAACTCCTCATAAGGTCATAAGTACAGGCTGGGAGAAAGGGCAAAGTAAAAAGAGCTGGGACTGTGGACATTTGGGCCACCTCTTAACATAACTTACATTCATCATGAGAAATTATGTGGACCTATCATCTAATGCTTCACTTGATAGTGGAGTGATGCAGTATACACATACAACTTTATTTTACTTGTAGGATAAGATTGAAAAAAAAACAGTTAATGACAGAACAGGTCACATGGAAACTTGGTGGCCTGTGGTCAAGTATTCAGTAACTGCTAAGGTCTCCTAGCAGGTCAAGAGAAGTCTGCCAAAATGAGAGTGATTATCTGTGGATGGTAGTAGGCCTTTGCTCAAAATCCTTAAAGGCCTGTGCTGTGATTTATCTATAAGACCTTGCTGAGGGCACCAAAGAGCATCCTTGTCTGACACTGGTGCTTCAAGCATTAATGGTCTATTAGATCATATGCCCCAGGTGGAAGACTAACTTGTAATATAGGCCAGGATGGACCTGTTATGGAGCCTTCTCTTTTTCTTGGCCCACTCTACACAAGCAGCTTTTCAGTATAGTTAACAAATGGCTGGAGTAACACACACAAATCCCTGAGCTAATTTTTCTTCTTATACTACTTTGTCCAGTGATCATGAGAAGCGCTGGTGGAGTGGCTCAAGTGGTTGAATACCTGCCTAGCAAGCATGAGGCCCTGAGTTCAAACCCAAGTACTGCCAAAACCAAAACAAAACAAATCATTGACCACGAGGAACAACTGTTAATGTGATTATATTCATTAGCTTTCCAAAAACATTTAAAAGCATTATATATAAGTATCCAGTTCCTTTTGTCTTATTAGTACCTGATGAAGAGCTTTTTTGTGTATCTGCTGCCAGATCATACCATGGACTACCAGTGATTTCCCTATTACCAGAAAGAGTTATTAGCATCTTTAAATCTAATCAGATTGCAGAATTAATTCCAGAACCCCCCAAACAATTGAGAAAAATCATCTTTAAGATTCTGTTCCTCTAATCAAAATCTCAGGATTGTCTAGAGAAGTAGAAATACATATGTGGATGTGTTCATGTGTGTGTTCATGTGTGTGTGTGTGTGTGTGTGTGTGTGTGTGGAGAGAGAGAGAGAGAGAGAGAGAGAGAGAGAGAGAGAGAGAGAGAGAGATTGAGATTGAAAGATCCAAGTAGAAAAGCCCAAAGTAAAACTGGGTATCAACATTGTGCTTGCATCACACTTGCTAATGTCCCATTGGCATTGATTCAAGGTAGGAGAGAACTTAACATAGGAAGATGTGAATACTAGGAAGTGGAGTTTTTGCCATACGTGCACAGAGAATTTGATCACATGCATTGAGATCTAAAAATTGTACTGAGCAGTACAAAGCTAAGATCCATGTATTTTCACATTCTACCACGTGTTTTATTTAGAAAATGATAGCCTTATCTTTTTACAAAGTATAATTCATCTGTACTCTTACCTGCTCCATTCACCTCCCCCAGATATTCAAAAGGACAAGAAAGTATGGGAATTACTTTGCATATCTTGTTTTTTCCTAGGCCTATATAGAAAGTCTAAAATATTTTCTTGGTGTAAAGTCAGTTACTTGAAGTAACACAAATGGATGTTCTACAATTTTGTGTGACAGCAAAATTAGTGCCTAAATATAAACCTTGTCAGAGTGTGGAGTTCATTGTCCTGAAAAATACTGCTATAAGGCTGGCCTACTTTGCTTTCATAACAGGTAGCAAAAGAAGATTTTAAAAAATGTATTGATAAATTTCTAATTGGTACCAAGAGAAAATTTTTTTTTAATTTTTATTTTATGCATATGTGCATACAATGTTTGGGTCATTTCTCCCCTCTTTCCCCCACCCCCTCCCTTACCTCCCCACTTCCTCCCTTAACCCCCCACTTCCTCCCTTAACCCCCCTTACCCCTCGCTACCAGGCAGAAACTATTCTGCCCTTATCTCTAATTTTATTGAAGAGAGAGTATAAGCAATAATAGGAAGGAACAAGGGTTTTTGCTGGTTGAGATAAGGACAGCTATACAGGGAGTTGACATGCATTGATTTCCTGTACATGTGTGTTACCTTCTCCAAGGGAAGATTTTTAAAAATGCATTCATAAATTTCTAATTGGCTGAAGAATAACTTTCAACGGCCCTATTTTTTGTTTCCTAGTGCACAAATTACTCCGCTTTCCTTTTTGCCGTACATGATTTAATATCATAAAGATTCCATTTCATAATTAAATATATATCTGCACTTAGTATTTTCAGTAGACTTGGAGAGCATCACTAGCAATCCTTTTCAGCAAGACTGTGAAGTATGGTACTATGGAGTTGATCGTAGTATCTTTTAGATGAAGATGAGGCTTGGGCAATTGCTCAAGGTCATATAATATCTTAATGATAGAGAAGGGATTAGCATTTTCATTCTCCAGCATCTCCACTTTCCTAAAATCAGAAGGAACAGGCTGAATATTGCTTTAAAAAAAAGAAAGTTACCAAGGAGAGGCATGTGTTTCTAGTCTGAGGAAAGGCAATTTAGTAATTTAGTGGACATGAATTTAGCAATGCTGTACGTTTGTCTTTTATTCTGACATGGATTATTTTATTTCTCTTTAGAATTTCTTTTGTAACAATGTTACCAGGAAAAGATTGGATGTTAGATATAGGAGATGCATGTAGTCCTCAATGATAATGAAGCTGGCTTTTGCAAGTAAAGATGAGGGAAATAAGAAAGAGTTTGAAATCAGACTCACTTCTCACTTCATTTCTTATTAATGACAAACATTCTTTCTCAAAATTATGTGGTAATGAATCTGGAATAAAGCATATTTAGCTTTGTATAAAACCTGTTAAATGAATGTCAATTTACTACATTAATTTCTACTTGTTAAGGCTGATCTATAAAGCATAGTATCAAAGGAAATAGAACACTGCTAGCATATATACTTCTTTATTTGCTCAGCATTTTATATATTTTCATTGCTTCATTTTGGTAATGTGCTCTAAATTAATTAGTTGCAATAGAAAGTTTGAATAATTCAGAGGCACTTTAGTAAAATTGCATTTTTTCCAATTGGCTACATCATAAGTTTGTTACAAGGAATAACGGTGAGGCAACTGTTCAGGTGATTTATCATTCTAGCATAAAAATTTTATATTATAATTTTTAGCAGAAATGAGGTAATTATCTTTTTCAAAGACTTCATTGCAGAGATACAAAGGAATCCACTGTAGTATTCATTATTCTGAAAGTTAAAAGAAACATGTACTACACGATCAAGAGATCACAAGAATCAAAGATATACTATTTGATCCAGTTGCTTGGTACTGCTATAAATATGTTAAACCCAAGAAATTTTTTATATTCTTGCTTTATTATTTTTTGACTAAAAGTGTTCTTTTCAAGAATACTAATTTCCTTAATGTAATTTTACTCAGTCTTTCATTTTCAACCTTGCTTATTAACAAAACCAGTTGAAAATTTCTTACTCTTCTCTAGTCACTGTAAATACACCTTTATCTTCAGTTAAACCCTTTTGAGGATCATCTATCTTTTCTTGGGATACTGAAAGATTTAATTTGTTTATATAAAATGAATGCATTGTCCATAAAAAGACATTGAATTTTACTATATATTAATTTACTTTTGAATGTTTTCATACTTGTGTTCTTCATCTTCCTCAACTCTAATGTCAGTCTGTGACCTGAGCGAAGGAACTAGAGGAATAAACACTTCTGATGACTCTGTCTTTCTGCCTTCTGGTCTTTAGCTAGTGCCTGTAATTAACTGAATACCAGCAGCTAGAGGATAAGGAAGTTCATTGGTGCATCCTAGGATGCTAATCAGGAGGATAAGGGCAGGTCTCAGAGCTGAAGGAGCAAATGAAACATATCCTGCACAGTCCACCTCCTTTGCTCCTCAATAACTAGTTGTAGTCTTCATCAAGATGAAAAGATGCACGTTTCCAATATAGTAGTCACAGAAATCCATCAGTTACTTTATTATTGTTGACTTATGATAATTCAATATGCTCCTAGCCAAAAAATTAAACCTATTTTCTAGCACTGCTCTTCATATAAGAAGTGGGGAGAAGGAGTTTAAAGGTAAAATTAAAAAAATTAATGTGAAAGCTTTAGTTGCATATCTTCAAGTCTAAGTTTAATTTTTCTAAAACTCATTTCATATTCTCACTTTTACCAAAATTTCAAGGTGTTCTTCATATGATGAGTGGCATGGATACCTATTCTCTTATTATTTAAATCCCTTTTTTTTTATTCATATGTGCATACAATATTTGGGTCATTTCTCCCCCCTCCTCCCATCCCCTCCCTTATTCCCCACCCTACCCCCTGCCTCTCCCCACCACCCCCTCAATACCGGCAGAAACTATTTTGCTCTTATCTCTAATTTTGTTGAAGAGAGAGTATAAGCAATAATATGAAGGAACAAGGGTTTTTGCTAGTTGAGATAAGGATAGCTCTACAGGGAGTTGACTCACATTAATTTTCTGTGTATGTGTGTTACCATCTAGGTTAATTCTTCTTGATCTAACCTTTTCTCTAGTTCCTGGTCTCCTTCATCTATTGGCCTCAGTTGCTTTTAAGGTATCTGCTTTAGTTTCTCAGCGTTGAGGGCAACAAATGCTATCTAGTTTTTTTAGGTATCTTACCTATCCTCATACCTCCCTTGTATACACTCGCTTTTATCTTGTGGCCAAATCCCTTTTGATCTTATTATTTTGTTGGGATTTTCCAACAATCAGCACTGGAGGAAAAGGTGGATTTTTTAAACAGATGCCCTAATAAATCTGTGAATTATAGTTGTAGTTCTTCCTCCTAGTGTAAAGGCAATATAATGTTCCTTGGTATAGTACAATAAATAATATGATTATTGTTTTAGCAGAATGAGATGTTCAAAATGGGATGTAGACTGAGCTTCTGATATAACTAAACTGTGATAATGTTCTTTATTGGAACATGCAGACCATCATGTATCAAGGCCAGTGATGGATAGTAAAAACTCCCTGAGTGTGTATTTTGGAAAACACATCCCTAGCATCCCGAACCAGAAATTTGACTCTATTACCACACCCTATAATCAAAGCTTTTAAAGCTCTCCAAATCCAGTTGCTTTGAAAAATGGATGACTTGGTAAGACCAGAGAATTCTATGATGGTAAGCCCAATGGCTCTATTCTCTTGCACTTGAACATCTTCCCTGGCTAGGATGAACCTGTATATAATGCTTAACAATGGGTACAGAATTATTTAGGTGCAAAATAGTGGTCCTGGCAGAAGTGTTATGGCATACATGATTAAACATACCCAGATTCAATTCCTAAGGGAAAATCTCCTTGATTTATCTACCAAACACCTGTTTGGTTTGCCCAGAGGGACAGTAACACATTAACACTAAGAGCTGGATTTAGGTGTTGGCAGCCTGTTCAAGTAGATCTAGATCGTATGCTTTCCTTCAAATACTGTTGTCATGGTTAATTATAGTTGGCCATTTAAAAAGTGTTAGCAAAATTGGGAAAGGAATCAGAATGATATATTCAAGACAGGATATCTTTTACAATTGATTATTGAATTTTTAGTGGACACCCTCTGCTAAACCAATATATGTCACATGAATATTTTTATCTCATGTATATATTCACAGATCTCCTTGTTTTATTCTTAGCCACTCCTGGTGACTCACAGTGAATTCATTCCTGAGGCCATCAGAAATCCTCACCATTAAGAGAATTTCCTTTATTACTGTCTTTCAAGACTTCTGAATGTCCCTATAATGCAGCAGCAATTTGCTTCCAGCTGGTGTGGCTTATTGTACTACTCCATCTAGGAAGATAACTTGCTTTTCTTCCTCTTTTAATGGTCATAGGGAACTTCCCATGAAGTTGTTTATATTGTTTAGAACTTGGAAAAAAATATAAAGAAGTACTAAGCAAATGTTACAGGAGTGTCTGAGCCATCTTAGTTTTCATATAATTTAGTTGTCTTTTGGATTTGCTTAGGTCATAATACCTGTGGCATTTTTTCCAATTTTATGAATTTTTAAAGAGCAGCTTTATTGAGGTATAATTGATATCAAATGCACTACATATAAAGCATTAAAATTGTTGAGTTTTGACATAGCTGTGTACTTATGACAATATCATCATAATAAAATAACAAACATATTGATCACCCCTGCTTCCTTGTTCTATTCTGTAATTCTTCTATTTTGACCATGGTTAGATGCTCTCATTAAAGATTAATTTTCATTTTTATAATTTTATGTTAATAAAATCAGACACTATTCACCCTTTCTGTATGTGACTTCTTTCATTCATTGTAATTAGTTTGATATCCATTCTTGTTGTTTTATGTATCAGTAAGCTTGTTCATTTTTATTGCTAGAGTGTTACATTGCTCCAAACTATGATGATGTGTTTATAATCATTTGGATTTTATTCCCCAGTTTGGGCTATTATAATTAAAGATGTTATTAATACTCAAATATAAGATTTGGGTTGTGTCCTAGACAAAAACACTCCACAAAGAGATCCATATTCTCATCTATGGGACTTAAGAAGATGTTACCATATCCACTTTTGCCTAACATAAACCCAAGGGATTTTATAAACGCAAAACAGATTGATAAAAGTGAGATAAATGTGACTATGGAAGCAGAGACAAAGGGCAGGGGGATGAAGGAACACAGAGCTAGAGAGAAAGACACACACACAGAGACACAGAGAGAAAATGAATGAGCTAAAAGTGCTATGTTACTAACTTTGAAAGTGTTGGCTTGGGCCACAAAAGAAGAAATGAAGTGGCCTTTCAAAGTTTCTGCCCTCTGGCCTCCAGTAGGAATAAAGCACAGGCAACATCTTAGTTTTAGCATCAAAGATCATTTTGCATTTCTTACATCCAAAACTGTAAGAGAACAACCTTATGTTGTTTTAAGTCACTAAGCTGTGGTAATTTGTCATAGTAGCAAAAGACAATTAATGCAGGTGGATAAATGCTTTAATTTTTCTTGAATCAATATTTACACATATAATTGTTGTGTCACATACATGTATCTATATATTTAAAAAACATATATTTAAAATATATATTAAAAATATATATATAATTTCAAACTATTTGGTGAATCTGTTGTGTCCCTTTATATGCACTCAAGCATTTTAGTTGCTCTACACCCTTGTCAAAGGATGGATGAATACTGGTCACCTTTGGAAGAGTCAGATATTTTAATATTAACTTTATAATAGATAGGTAGTAGCAGCTTGGTGAAGTTTTAATTTACATTTCATTAATGACTAATGATGTTCAGAATGTTTTCAAGTGCTTGTCTGATATCCACATGTCTTCCGTGATGTGTATGTCCACATCTTTTGTTAGCTTATGAAAATTGTGTCATTTTATACATCTTGGTGATAATACATTCTAGTACAAAACCTTTATCAGATACATAATTTGCAAGCATTTTATTCCATTCTGTAGTTTTTCTTTTTCCTTCTTTTAACAGAGTCTTTTGAAGTGAATGAAGAAGTTTTAAATTTTGATAAATTCAATTTATTGATTTTTCTTTGTGGATCATGCTATGACTTTGTATCTGAGAACCTAGTCACTCAAGGAGATGAAAAGTTTCTTTGATTTTGTCTAAAAGTTTTATAATTTTATAATTTGTATTTAGGTCAATACTACATTTGGGACTAAATTTTATGTGTGGTATGAAGTATTAATCAAAATTATTTTTTGATATGGCTATCAAATTGATCTAATAGCATTTGTTGAAATGACTCTCCTTCACATAGTGTTTTGGCTTTACACTTTTGTGAAAAATCCAGTATATGTGGTACTATTTCTGTATCTATTCTTGTTCCATCTATTTATCTATAGAAATATCAAAAGCTATTTTATTCAGCTTTCTGCTTTTGCAATAAAATAACTGAGATTATCAGCCTAAAAATATGAAAGGTTTATTTTTATTCAGAATTTAGGATTCTTCATTATATATTTTTGGTCTTATTATACAGATTAAAACATATGGTACAATATTGGATTAAATTGATGGAAGTCCATTTCCTAGCTTTGTTCTTCATAAAACTAAAAAGCTTCTGTCCATCAAAAGAAATGGTCTCTAAACTGAAGAGAACACCCACAGAGTGGGAGAAAATATTTGCCAGCTACACATCAAAGGACTGATAACCAGAATATACAGGGAACTTAAAAAACTAAATTCTCCCAAAACTAATGAACCAATAAAGAAATGGGCAAGTGAACTAAACAGAACTTTCTCAAAAGAAGAAATTCAAATGGCCAAAAAACACATGAAAAAATGCTCACCATCTCTAGCAATAAAGGAAATGCAAATTAAAACCACACAAAGATTCCACCTTACTCCTGTTAGAATAGCCATCATTAGCAACACCACCAACAACAGGTGTTGGTGAGGATGCGGGGGGAAAAGGAACCCTCTTACACTGTTGGTAGGAATGTAAACTAGTACAACCATTCTGAAAAAAAATTTGGAGGCTACTTAAAAAGATAAACATGGATCTACCATTTGATCCAGCAATACCACTCTTGGGGATATACCCAAAAGTCTGTGACACAGGGTACTCCAGAGGCAACTGCTCACCCATGTTTATTGCAGCACTATTCACAATAGCCAAGTTATGGAAACAGCCAAGATGCCCCAGCACTGACGAATGGATTAAGAAAATGTGGTATCTATACACAGTGGAATTTTATGCAGCCGTGAAGAAGAACGAAATGTTATCATTTGCTGTTAAATGGATGGAATAGGAGAACATCACTCTGAGTGAGGTTAGCCTGGCCCAAAAGACCAAAAATCGTATTTTCTCCCTCATATGCGGACATTAGATCAAGGGCAAACACAACAAGGGGATTGGACTATGAGCACATGATAAAAGTGAGAGCACACAAGGGAGGGGTGAGCATAGGTAAGACACCTAAAAAATTAGCTAGCATTTGCTGCCCTTAACGCAGAGAAACCAAAGCAGATACCTTAAAAGCAACTGAGGCCAATAGGAGAAGGGGACCGGGAACTAGAGAAAAGGTTAGATCAAAAAGAATTAACCTAGAAGGTAACACACACGCACAGGAAATTAATGTGAGTCAACTCCCTGTATAGCTATCCTTATCTCAACCAGCAAAAACACTTGTTCCTTCCTATTATTGCTTATACTCTCTCTTCAACAAAATTAGAGATAAGGGCAAAATAGTTTCTGCCAGGTATTGAGGGGGTGAGGGGGAGATGGAGGGGGTGGAGTGGTGGTAAGGGAGGGCGTGGGGGCAGGTGGGAGAAATGACCCAAGCATTGTATGCACATTTGAATAATAAAACAATAAAAAAAATAAAAAATAGTATTTTTGTCATAACTTTTGATTTTTTTATATTTAAAGTTTGTTTACAATAATAAAAATAGAATTGAGTATTTTTTAAACACAGTATGCAATTTCTTTTTGGGGAAAGGTTTGGGGTATTACATTTAAAATGGTTCTTTATATACTTGGGTTTAAATTTATCCTCTAGCTATTTATTTTGTGTTTTTGAGACACAGTCTCACTGTATAGCCAAGGCTGACCTCAAACTTGAGATGCTACTACATCAGTCTCCCAAGTCTTGTGGTTGTGGGCATTTGCCGTCATGTCCAGCCTTGCCATTTGTTTTCAGTTTGTGCCATCTGTTTGTTTCTGTTTTCTGTTTTTTTCCCTGCCTGCTTTAAGATTTTATTTTATCTTCTTTGTAGGCTTATTAGTTAAAACTCTGTTACCTTATTTTAGTTCATGCTATACATTTTTAACTTCTCAGTGTCAACTTTCAAGACACACTTCATGGATAAGATGAACGTATTGCCACTGTATTTCCATTCCCACCTTCCTGACCTATCTGCTATTGTTCTTGTATATTTTATTAACCCCCAAATAGTTTTGTTTTTAATTTTACATTTCATCATTTTAAAATATGTAAACCATTAGAAAGAAGTTTCACATCTATCCTTTTAGAGCATAAGTATTGAGTAGACAGTGTAGATGAGTTTCTATCCTTGCCTTCTCAATATGCTTTCTGTTGAGAGTTTGGGGCAAAAAACATTAGTTAAGTCAATGGTTTTCTAATTAAAAAGTGTGAGATGATTAGATTTAGGGCTCATTAACACACAGATCTGGGGTCCCATCTGAGCTGCTGATTGTGTCTATCTGGAATTTGTATTTCTAATAAATTTTTGGATACTATCATGCTATTATTGTAAGAACCACAGTTTGAGAACTCATTCGTATGGCATGACTAATATTGATTTTCTTCAGTAAAGATACTGCATCTAAAACCATCATTGCTATAGGCATTAATACCTGATTTGTTTGTTTGTAATAATTCGTAGTCATTCTCTTAGACCAACCAGATTTTCCATCAGGAAAAGAATTCAGGTTCATTGAACATGTGTTAATGCCATAGAACCCTCATCATACGCCTTTCTAGCATTTAATGGTGGTATACTATTCTGCATTTTTCCCAGAAATGAACTAATGCTTTTGATTTAATATTTTGGAAGTGGTTGCAGTTTAGAAGGTTTACCATTGTCTATTCTATAATAATAACTCATTCATAACCCATAGCATCAGTGGTCCAATTAGACTCATTTTGTGATGAATTCAAGTCAGGATCTTTATAATGCTTCAGAATTTCTGAGCATTTCCCTTTCATTAGTAAATACCCATCCTGGTAAATGGCTGAAGGTCATAGAGAAAAGGCTTTAGGAATACACAGAGCAATCATCAATGGGTCTGTTCCATAGCTATTCCGACAGAACCAACCTGCCCTTCAGTGGAAGGTCCCTGGGCATGTCTATTGACTTGGGCCTTGGATTTGGATAAGAGGCTATCAATACCCATTTTAAAGACATGAATTAAAATGTCTACACTGGACGTAGAATTTTTCTGCTTTTATATTAAGCCACACCTCGGTATGCTGCTCATCTGTTTCATTCTGAGGGACCTAGCAATCAGTAGGCCACTCACACAGGTTTATGAATGCCAGAGCACTGATTACCAATTCAATACTTGCCCTTGTAATGTGATTTTAAGCACCTGTTTCTTATGGATAAGCCCTTTGATTTGACCTTTGCTGCACTGGCATACCGTTTTTCCTTTTGAAATACAGAGCCCATACTATTGCATCATCTCTCACCATCAGTCATCTTTGGCCTGTAGAAGACATTTACCACTGAGATTTATAAAGGTGACTTAGTAAGATATTTATATTCCAAATCCTTTCAGAGTACTTGGTAGAGGTTAGCTGAGCAGGTTACAAATAGTAAATCTGCTTTGATATTCTCACCATCCTAACTTCAGATT
This sequence comes from Castor canadensis, assembly GCF_047511655.1. Lineage (NCBI taxonomy): Eukaryota > Metazoa > Chordata > Mammalia > Rodentia > Castoridae > Castor > Castor canadensis. The sequence goes on from NC_133394.1 coordinate 140,157,769, forward strand.
CCTTTTTCAGCAGCAATGATTTCCAAAGCTTGCTGGCTGTATATTATAGTGACCTAGGAAGCTTCAAAACCCAGAGTGTCCAGAAGTATTTCAGAATAATAGAATCAGATATTCTCTGTGAGTGAGCCCTGAACATCAATGATTTTTAAAGCTTCCCTGATGATTCCTATGTACAACTGAGGTTGAAAGGCACTGTACTAAGTCATGTTAACTGCAGGTCATCAATGAGTCATTGAACACCATAACTCAGGTCCCTAAACCCTGTCATTACCTTTCAAATTTCAGGTAAGTACACCTGGAACTTAGGGATTCAAAATTCTTATTCTTTTCCCTGCATGCCCAAATGTCTTGGATTCTTTTCCCACAGGTGCATTTATCTGGGCACAAGATTCCTGGTTGGTGTTTCAAGTAGTTGGATTTAACAGCTATGCAATTACATTTAGTCCTTGGACTTGATTTTTCTCATTCATATCTGCCTCATGGCTAATGGAGATAAAGCGCTTTTTTAAAGTTCCCATAGAAGCTTTCTGATTTTTCACTCACGTTCTGAAGCAGACTTTCAGTGTTTTTTTTTCCCCCTCTCATGCTAGTCTTTATAATAACCATTGTTGCCATAGTGACTAAGTGCTATAGCCACTTGATCTCCCAACGCCTTAGTTGCTTCTGCACTTTATCTTATGCCACCACCAGTGATTATTAGACTAATCATGATATCACAACATGCCAGAGATTATCAGTGTCCCATTTCTCAAAGAAAAAAGCTATCTATGAATGCCTCCAATATGGTAGCTACCCATTTCCACAACCTATTTTAAGGAGGTTTCTTGCCACCACTTCTTTTGTCAATTACCAAATCACTTAAGATCCTGACAGGAAACAGACCTTACACTCAAATGGACCAGCTAAGGAGCATTTAATAAAGTAACTATTTACAGAGGTGTGAATGGGAATATGAAAAACCTAAGGGGTAAAGCACCCTGCAGCTAGCAAAATCTGGGATCTTTTGTCATCTTTAAGCATCAACTTTACTCTTCTTCCTCACTCTGATCTTGTTCTTCTTGTCAAGACATAAAATTTATGCATCACATAAAGAACAGCCTGCTTTTGACATGCAAGGAAAGGGAGAGCATGATACAGGGTAAGCATAAAATGGAGGAAGTACAGCAGAACCCAAACCATGTGCCTCCTATGCTTCAACTTACTTACTTCTTACTTGATACTTTCAGTTGAAATTCTTTAAGGCATCTCAAATCGAATGCATTGAAATGCATATCCACTGTTGCCCAAATAAATCTACTCTGCTTTCTGTTTTTAAAAAGTCTATTTATTAGTAAGGAAGCTAAATGTAATCCTCAATAACACTCTTTCTTTTACCTTCCAATTTACCTGCAATTCTTGTTGAATTATACCTTATTTCATACGTCTTTACTTATTTCTACCTACCTGCCTCTATTGTAACACTTCCCAACTATGGTTATTTCTTTTTGGCCATGAATAAAAATGAATTATTATCTTAAAACTTTTAAATTGGTATAACATAGATACCAAAGTAGTACATGAATCCTAAATGGGCAGCTCAATCAATGATAGTGAAGGGACCACTCATGTGACACCATTTAATCAAGAAAGGGAACAGTATTGATGTACAAGAGCCTTCTTAAACCTCTTCTGAACAATTTCTCATTTTTGTTACCCCAAAGAGACCAGCTATCTAACCACCAATGCTATAAATCAGTCCAAGTTGTCAGGCAAACTTTTTTTTCCCTTTAGGCCCCTTCCGGTATGACCTCTGCCAGTTTAGGATTACTATGTTCATTCCTACACATGAGCACATCAACCACATTCAAGGTTTTGATTTTCTTCCCTTTCCCTGTGCCTCCCATGCATGGTCTCCCCTTAGTGTACGACCCATGTCCAATAGTATTACTGCATTTGTTTTAGGTCTATAATCCACATATGAGGGAGAATATACGATTAACAGCTTTATTGAGATTTTACTCATTTACTTAAATGTTTTTTTATTACTCCAAACAGAAACCATATCCATTAGCAATCACTCCCTATTTCTCTTCAGTGCCTCTCATTCCTAGGCAACCAGCAATCTACTTCCTGTCTTTGTATATTAGCCTATTTTGGATATTTGATTTTATTTTGACATTAATTAATTAATTGACAGTACTGGAGTTTGAACTCAGGGCTTGCTAGGCAGGCACTCCCAGTGGAACCATACCTCCAGCCCTTTTCTGCTTTAGTTATTTTTCAGATAGGGTCCCTGCTTTTGCCCAGGGTTGGCCTAAAACTGCAATCTTCTTACCTATGCTTAAACATTAGTGGGATTGCAGATGTGTAACATTGCACCCAGTTTATTTGTTGAGATGGCGTGTCATTAACTTTTTTGCCTAGGCTGGTCAATATTTTACAAAATAGAGTAATGTAATATGTGCTTTCTGTGACTGGCTTCTTTCACCTAGTGTAATGTTTTCAACTTCAACTATGTTGTGGCATAAAACAATCCTTACTGCTTGGTACTATTGAACTGTATGGCTACACCACACATTTTATTGATTCACTCGATTATTTCTACTTGGGTGTCATCATGAAAAATGATGCCATGAATATTTGTATACAAGAATTTTTGTATATGACACAATTATAATTTAACTCACACTGTGTTAAAAGAATGCTTTAGCAGACAAGGGCAGGGAAAATAAATGGTATCTCAAAATATCCATGCCCTAATCCTCAGAACCTGTATGTTATTGTACATGACAAGAGGGAATTTATAGATGCAACAAAGGTTATGGGCTTTGAAGTGAGACAAGTATCAAGGACAGAACAAGCTAGTCTAATTTAGTCTCCAGACTTTCTCCACTTGTTTCTGTCTGTCCTATATCCTACTTTTCTGTCTGCAAGTTCAGTGGAGGCTGTTTTCTGTGAGATGTGTCACTTGTGTTCCTTGATGTCAACCAGGCTGTTCTGATCAGTTTGGGGGATCATAATGTACCAGTAGTATCAGAGGATGGGAGGAGTGAAGTTGAGTTATTTATTCTGCTAGTTCCTTTTTTTTTTGTTATGGGTTTGCAGTTGTACTGTTCTGTATTGGCCTTTTTCTACAGCAATACTTGTTAAAAGACTTATTTCCTTATTGAAATAGTTCACCTCTCTTGTGGAAGATAAATTGACCATGAATTTGAGGATTTATTTTTGGATTTCAGTTCATTGCCTTTTATCCATAGTTCTGCCCTTAAGCAACACTACAACGTTTTGATTTTCAAAGTTTGAAGTCAGAGAGTGTGAGTTCTCCAAGTTTGTTTTTCTATTTCAAGATGTGCTGGCTAGGCTGGGCCTATTGCATTTCTATACAAATTGGAGTGTTCAGAGTATTTATATTTAATGTAATGATTGACTGTGTCTGTATAAATTTATCATCTTTCTCTTTGTCTCCTTTTGTCATATGTATTATGTTCCTGTTTATTATAATTGCATATTTTATATGATCCAATTATGTTTATTCCTCTATCAAGTATAATTTTTTCATGCATTTTTTGTGTTTATTTTAGGGTTTGCAGTATACACATTTACCTTATAGTTTATAAGTAGCAAACTATAGTTCGTAGTTAAGCTCTAAGAGTTCTTATACTATTTCACATACAGTGAAAGAATCTAACAGATTCTTTTTCTGTCCTCTGAGCTGTTCTTTTCATGCATTGTACCTCTGCGTATGTTCCAAACTCCACAGTGAACTGATGCTCACTTCACTTTAAACAGCTACATGTCTATAAAAAGTCTTCATTAAATCATTAAAGTAAATCTCTTCTATATACAACCAAATTTCTACATCTCTGGTCTTTTGTGTTAATGCATATTTCCACTTGATACAATTTTCTTTCTTCCCGAAGGACATTCTTTCGTATTTCATAAAGTGAAGTTCTACTAAGTTTAAATTCTATCAGTTTTTGTATGTCTCAGAAAATAATTTCTACTGCAAGATACTTCAGCCACATGTAGACTTCTAGGTTAAAAATGCTTTGTCTTTCTCATGCTTATGTCTTTCCTTCAACAAAATTAGAGATAAGGGCAGGTTCTGCCTAGAAACAAGGCGGGTTGGTGGGAAGAGGGTGGGGGCAGGGGACAGAGGAAAGAAATGACCCAAACAATGTACGCACATGTGAATAAATGAATAATAAAAAAAAGAATTTTCTTAATTGTGACATGTATCTTTCATGTTACAATTGGGAGTGAATTCCAAATATTCAATGTTGAAATAAGGAAAAGGGAGCTTAAAGGGGCTAAATGATATTCTTAAAATTATTGGAAGTACTGAGAATCACTATTTAATGCATTTTTGCTATATGATACCTTTATTTATAGTATTTCAAATAAATGCAGTATATAATTTTTTTAAAAAATTCTTTTTCTTTAAGTGTTCTAAAGTTTTACTGCATTTCATTTCTTACTGGTGAGAAGGCTTTCAACATCATATCTCTGTTCTAGATGTAGCATGTTTTTTCTCCCAAGCTCCTTTCAATATTATCTCTAACACTGCAGTTAGGATGCAACTTGATGTAGTTTACATCACGTTTTTTTTGCTTTGAATCCATTGAGTTTCAGGGACCTGTTTCCATTTTTCATTAAATTTAGAAAATTTGAACACTTTTTGATCTCTTGTGCTTTATTCTCCTTTAAGGATGCTAATTAAATGTACATATTAGACCTCTTCAAGTTGTCTCATAACTTGCGATTTATTATTTCCAACATTTTTATTTCTGCCTTTCATTTTGGACTATTTCTATTACTTTGGTCATAAATTCAATCATATTTTCTTCAGTATAGCTTCATCTACTGTTAATCACATCATGTATACGTATGTGTGCATGCAAATATATAATCTTAAACTTAGTTTTAAAAGTACACTAAAAAATCTTTCATGATTACCCTTAATGTGCACAATTTTCTTCAGACTTACTAGAATATGGAATAACATTAGAATGTTTTAATGTCCTTGCTTATTATTTTATGTTCTGTCTCATTTGGTGGTGAATTTTGAGTGCCTAATTTTTCCCCATATCATGTGTTGTATTTTTATGCTTTTTTGACATTCTATTCATTTTTAAATTATCAGCTATCATGAAGTTTGCTCTTTAGAATGCTAGACTTTTCTCTGAGATCCACTTCAATTATTTGGGAACAGTTTGGTCTTTTCCAATTTTTGTTTTTAAGCTTTTTTAGCCAGAGCAAATCAACACTTATTCTAGGGCTAATTTCGCCCCATTATTTTTTTTTGTTACTCTACAGGATGTTTCATGTATTATGAGAATTTTCTAATCTGGCTGGTAGAAACTGTACTCAGTCTTTGCCTTGTATGAACCGCAGGTATTGTTCCTACTGATTATTTAGGGCTCATAAACGTGTGGTAATCAGCACTTACCTGAAAGTGAAGGGTACATCTCTGCAGATCTCTGAAATTCAGTGTGTAGGTGTTTCTTCTCCCTTGCTATGCCCTGTAAACTCAACCACTGCGGCCCTGCTTTCTCTGCTTTGTTTCTGCAACCTGGGAGAATGCCAGGATCCGTCTTCTCCAGGGCTTACCCAGAAAACTTTTCTCCAGTTTAGCAAGCTGGAACAGAAGTAGCGCTCATTTAATTTTTTGCTTTCTCTCAGGCATAATTTGCTGACTATTATTAATCTTTGAATTGAAGCATTCAGGATTTCATCTTTGTTTCATTAATTAAAGGTATTTTGTTGATGCCCTTGATGAAATTATATAAATTCCTGTCTATTAGTCTCCTAGGAGTTTTTTAAGATTGTAAATGTTAAATTTTGTTGAATCATTTTTCTATTGAGCTCATCATATCATTTTCAAAGCTAATAATAGATGCTTTAAATACTACTATAAAATTCATATTGGAGAATGTTCCAAGTATTTTAAAAAGAATCCAAAGGCAAATTTGGGTGTAGTGTTTATAAACATCATTTACATTTAATTCAAATCTTCTGAATTTTCGCTAAACTTGTTCTGGTTCAATTTTTACCCTTGTTTACTGAAAAGCCATTTTCAAAATCTCCATATGTGATTGTGCATTTGTTTTTTTTAATCCCTTCAGTCATGTCAGTTTTTGGTTCATGTAATTTGAAGCTCTATAATTAGGGAGAGACTCATTGAGAAATGATACTCCTTTTGAGATGTTAGTATTTTCACTATATTAAAAATGCACTTGGTGGGGGCAGGGGGGAGAAATGACCCAAGCTTTGTATGTACATATGAATAATAAAACAATAAAAAAAAGTGAAAAAAATGCACTGTTTATCCCAGGTAATGTTACTAATATTTGATATATTTTGGTATAAGCATATGGGCTTTCTTATGATGAGGATGTACATGGTGTAATCCTTCTCATTTTTTTACTTCTAGACTATATAATCTGTATACCTGAAGTGTATATTTTTATTTACTATTTAAAAAAATTTTGGTGATACTGGGGCTTGAACTCAGGGCCTCCCTACTCTACAACTTGATCCACTCTACCAACCCTTTTTTTGTGTTGGGTGTTTTCGAGATAAGCTTCTCCTGAACTATTTGCCTGGACTGGCTTCAATGGAATCCTTCTGATCTCAGTCTCTATAAGCAGCTAGGATTATAAGTGTGAGCCACCAGCACCTGGCTTGAAGTGTTATCTTTTTAAACATTGTACCACAATATATGATTATTATCTCTGCCTTCCATTAATGCACTTTGTCCATATGCAATACAGGTAAATTTTAACAAGGTTATGACAAATTTTATCATCTTGCTATCTTTTTCTCTTTTAAAAATTCATTTATTCATATGTGCATACATTGTTTGGGCCATTTCTTCCCCTTGCCTCCCACTTCCTCCTTTTTTCCCCCCACCCTCCTTGCTTCTAGACAGAACCTGTTCTTCTCTCTTCTCTAATTTTGTTGAAGAGAAGACATAAGCAATAATAAGAAAGATACAGCGTTTTTCCTAGTTTGAGATAAGTTTAGTTATACAGAGAGATTCCTAGCATTGCTTCCATGCACATGTGTATTACAACCCAAATTGATTCACCCCTACCAGACCTCCTTATTACTTCCCAGTCACCTTCCCATAGTGACCTCTGTCGTTTTAAGGTTACTATATTAGCTCCTCTACAGTGGACACATCAAACACTTTTAAGTTTTGGGTTTCCTACCTTTCCCTATTCCTCTGGTATGTATTCTCCCCTTAGTATGTGACCCATGTTCAATAATATTACTGTATTTGTTTTAGGTCTAAGGTCTGCATATGAGGGAGAACATACAATTTTTGTCCTTCTAAGCTAAAGATGATGTTCTCTAGTTCATGCATTTACTTATGATTGACAAGATTTCATTCTTCTTCATGGCTGAGTAAAATTCCATTGTGTATAGATACCACATTTTCTTAATCCATTCATCAGTAGTGGGGCATCTTGGCTGTTTCCATAACTTGGCTATGGTGAATAAACATGGGTGTGCAGGTGCCTCTGGGGTAACCTGTGTTGCATTCCTTTGGGTATATCCCTAGGAGTGGGATTGCTGGAACATATGGCAGATCTATGTTTAGATTCTTAAGAAGCCTCCAAATTTTTTTTCCAGAGTGTTTGTGCTAGTTTGCATTCCCACCAGCAGTGTATTAGCATTCCTTTTTCCCTACATCCTCTCCAACATTTGTTGTTGGTGGTGTTTGTGATGATGGCTATTCTAACAGGAGTGAGATGGAATCTTAGTGTGGTTTTGATTTGCATTTCCTTTATGCCAGGGGTGGTGAGCCCTTTTTCATGTGTTTTTTGACCATTTGAATTTCTTCTTTTGAAAAAGTTCTGCAGTTGCCCATTTCTTTATTGGTTCATTGATTTGGAAGGAGTTCAGTTCTTTTAGCTCCCTGTATATTTTGGTTATCAGTCCCTTGTCTGATGTACAGCTAGCAAATGTTTTCTCCCACTCTGTGGGTGGTCTCTTCAGTTTAGAGACCATTTCTTTTGTCGTGCAGAAGCTTTTTAATTTTATGAAGTCCCATTTGTCCATCCTTTCTCTTAGTTGCTGAGCTGCTGTGTTCTATTGAGGAAGTCCTTGCCTATATCAATTGCTTCCAGAGTATTCCCTGCTCTTTTTTGTACCAGCTTTAGAGTTTTGGGTCTGATATTAAGGTCCTTGACTCATTTTAAGTTGATACTAGTACAGGGTGATAAACATGAATCTTTTTTCAGTTTTCTGCATGCAGGCAGATAACCACTTTCCTCAGCAACATTTGTTGAAGAGGCTGTCTATTTTCCATTGTATATTTTTGGTGCCTTTGTCAAAAATAAGGTGGGCATAGCTGTGTGGACTCATTTTTGGGTCCCCTATTCTGTTCCACTGGTCTTCATATCTGTTTTTGTGCCAGTACCATGCTGTTTTTATTGCTATTGCTTTGTAATATAGTCTGAAGTAAGGTAATGTGATACCTGTAGCATTGCTCTTTTTGCTGACTATTGCCTTGGCTATTTGCAGTCTCATGTTTCCAAATGAAGTTTACAAAAGATTTTTCAATTTCTGTGATGAATGTCATTGGGATTTTTTTTTATTGTTTTATTATTCATATGTGCATACAAGGCTTGGGTCATTTCTCCCCCCTGCCCCCACCACCTCCCTTACCACCCACTCCGCCCCCTCCCTCTTCCTCCCACTCCCTCAATACCCTGCAGAAACTATTTTGCCCTTATCTCTAATTTTGTTGAAGAGAGAGTATAAGCAATAATAGGAAGGAATAAGTGTTTTTGCTGGTTGAGATAAGGATAGCTATACAAGGAGTTGATGCACATTAATTTCCTGTGCATGTGTGTTACCTTCTAGATTAATTTTTTTTGATCTAACCTTTTCTGTAGTTCCTGGTCCCCTTTTCCTATTGGCCTCAGTTGCTTTTAAGGTATCTGCTTTAATTTCTCTGTGTTAAGGGCAAGAAATGCTAGCTAATTTTTTAGGTGTCTTACCTATCCTCACCCTCCCTTGTGTGCTTTCACTTTTATCATGTGCTTAAATCCAATCCCCTTGTTGTGTTTGCCCTTGATCTAATGTCCACATATGAGGGAGAACATACAATTTGATGGGAATTGCATTAAACATGTAGATTGCTTTCGGTAGTATAGCCATTTTTACTATGTTGATTCTACCAATCCATGAGCACGGGAGATCTTTCCACCTTCTGTAGTCTTCCTTAATCTCTTTCCTCAGAGGTTTATAGTTCTCCTTGTAGAGGTCATTCAAATCCTGTGTTAAGTTTACCCCTAAGTATTTGATTTTCTTTGAAGGCTATTGTAAATGGAATTGTTTTCATATACTCTTTCTCAATTTGTTAATTGTTGGTGTTTAGAAAAGCTAATGATTTTGTAAGTTGATTTTGTATCCTGACACATTGCTGAAGCTGTTTATGGTGTCTAGGAATTTTTGGGTAGAATTTTTTGGATCTTTGAGGTATAGGAGCATGTCATTTGCAAATAGGGATATTTTGACAGTGTCTTTACCTATTTGTATTCCTTTTATTTCTTCTTCTTGCCTTATTGTTTTGGCTAGGAATTCCAGGACTGTGTTGAATAGGAGTGGGGAGAGTGGGCACTTTTGTCTCATTCCTAATTTTAGGGGAAATGGCTTCAGTTTTTCTCCATTAATTATGATGTTGGCTGTAGGTTTGTCATATACAGCCTTTACAATGTTGAGGTACATTTCTTCTACTCCTAGTATTCTTAGAGCTTTTATCATGAAGTGGTGTTATATCTTATTGAAGGCTTTTTCTGCATCTATTGAGATGATCAAGTGGTTTTTGCCTTTGCTTTTATTAATATGATGTGTTACATTTATAGATTTGTGTATGTTGAACCACCCCTGCTCCCTGGGATGAAGCTAACTTGGTCATAGTAAATGATCTTTCTGATATGTTGTTGGATTTAGTTTGTCATTATTTTATTGAAGAATTTTGCATTAATGTACATTAAGAAGATTGGCCTGTAGCTGTCCTTTTTGGAGGTGTCTTTCTCTGGTTTGGGGATGAGTGTAATACTGGCTTCATAGAATGAGTTAGTGTTCTTTTTCTTTCTATTTCATGGAAAAGTTTAAGGAGAATTGGTATTAGTTCTTTAAAGTTTTGATAGAATTTAGAAGAGAATCCATCAGGTCCTGGACTTTTCTTTTTTGGGAGACTCTTTGGTGCTGCTTCAATTTCACTTCATGTTATAAATCTATTTTGGTTCAATTTGAATAGTCATAAGTATCTAGAAATTTTTCCATTTCTTCAAGATTTTCAAATTTTTTGGAACATAGGTTTTCAAAGTAGTCTTTGATGATTCCCTGGATTTCTGTGTTGTTTTTTGTTATGTCCTCTTTTGCATTTCTGATTAGATCCAGTTTACCTCCCATGCCTTTTCCACATCCTCATTCCTCATTCTTCCTTGTCAGTCCCTCCCCAGTCCTCCATTTAGATTATGTCTTTGTGTTATGGACTTAGATTCTTCATATAAGAGAATACGTGATTATTTGTCTTTCACATCTGGCTCATTCCCAGAGTCATTTGTTGTTTAACATGATGGTCTGTAGTTCCAACCTTTTTCTTGCAAATAACACAACTTCCTTCTTTAAAGTTAGTGATGCTCCATTGTATATATAGATCATACTCACATTTTCTTTATTCATTCTTCTGTTATTGGGCACCTAAGCTGATTCTGTTACTTGGCTATTATAAATTGTGCAATAAACATGGGTGCTCGATAGCTGTACTGTATGCTGATTTACTTTTCTTTGATATATGATCAGGAATATCACAGGATCATATGGTAGGTTCATTTTTAGTTCTTTGAGGAAACTCTATACTGGTTTTCATAGTAATTGGACTAATTTACATTCATACCCACAGTGTTTAAGGGTTCCTTTTTCCCTGCATCCTCCTCAGCAATTGATGTTGGTGTTCTTGATGATAGGCATTCTGACAGGGCTGAGATGGAATCTCAGTGTACTATTGATTTATATTTCTTCCATGTTGCACATTTTTCATGTACTTATTAGCGATTTGTACATTTTCTTCTGAGAACTGCCTGTTCACTTCACTTCCCTTGTAGTTTTTGGGTTATTGATTCCTTTGGTTTTTAATTTTCTGAGGTGTTGATATATTCTGGAAATTAACTTCTTGTCTGATGGATAGCTTGCATAGATTCCCTTCCATTTTGTAAGCTATCTCCTCACTCTGATAATTGTTTCCTTTGATATGCAGAAGCTGTTTAATTTGATGAAATCCCATTTATCAATTCTTGCTATTATTTTTCTGGACAACTAGAGTCCTATTCAGAAAATAATTGCTTTTGCCCAAATGTTAAAGTGCTTTCTCTATGTTCTCCTGCAGTAGTTTCAAATCTTACATCAAGGTATTTGATCAATTTGTATTGAGTTTTGTACAGAGTGAGAGATAGAGGTCTAGTTTCAGTCTTCTATGTGTAGATGCTCCATTTTACCAGATCTATTTGTTGAAGGGACTGTCTCTTCTTCAAAGAACACTTTTGGTTCCTCTCTCAAAAAGCAGATGTCTGTAGTTGTGTGGGTTCATTTCTGGTGTTCTAGTCCTTTGGTCTACATGTCGATTTTGTGCTAGTACCATGCTGTTTTTGTTACAATGACTCTGTAACATAATTTAAAGTCAGGTATTGCGATACCTCTGACATTGCTTTGCCTACTTGTAGTCTTTTGTGCTACCATGTGAAAGTTTGGATTTTTTTTTTATTTCTGTGAAGCATGTTTGGGGATTTTTATAAGGGTTATAGCGAATGAGTAGGTTGATAGGTTGATTTTGGTAATACAGCTATTTTCATGCTAGTAATTCTGACAATCCTTGAACATTGGAGGTCTTTCCATTTTATAATGCCTTTCTCAATTTCTTTCTTCAATGTTTTATAGTTTTCATTATAGAGGTCTTTCTCACTCTTGGTTACACATATTCATTTTTTTTTAAGGCTACAGTCATTAAGATTGTTTCGTATATTTCATCCTCAGCATGTTCATTTTGATATATAGAAAGGCTACTGATTTTTATATGTTGATTATTTTATCCTCCTCTTTTGCTGAAAATTTTATCATATCTAAAGTTTTCTGGTGAAGTCTTTAAGATCTTTTCAGTACAGGATCATATCATCTACAAATAGGAATTATTTTACTTATTTCTTTCTTATTTATTTATTTATTTTATTCATATGTGTATACAATATTTGGGTCATTTCTCCCCCCTTCCCACTACCCCCTCTCTTTCTCCCACCCCCTCACTCTTCCTCCCTGCCTCCTCCCTACCAGGCAGAAACTCTTTTGCCCTTATCTCTAATTATGTTGAAGACAGAGTATAAGCAATAATAGGAAGGACCAAGGGTTTTTGCTAGTTGAGATAAGGATAGCTATACAGGGAGTTTACTCTTGTTGCTTTCCTGTACATATGTGCTACATTCTAAATTAATTCTTCTCAAACTAATCTTTTCTTTAGTTCCTGGTCCCCTTCTCCTATTGGCTTCTGTCATTTTAAAGTTTCTGCATTAGTTCTTTTGCATTGAGGACATCAAATGCTATCTTGTTTTTTTTTTTTTGAGGGGGGGATTTCTTGCCTATCCTCATAACTCCCTTGTGTGTTCTCACCTCATCATGTGATCAAAGTCCAATACCCTTGTTGTGTTTGCCTTTGATCTAAAGTCCACATATGAGGGAGAACAACACTGGAGGTATCACGATACCCGACTTCAAACTATATTACAAAGGAATAGCAATAAAAACAGCATGGTATTGGCACAAAAACAGACATGAAGACCAGTGGAACAGAATAGAAGACCCAGAAGTGAAGCCACACAACTACAACCAACTTGTCTTTGACAAAGGCACTAAAAATATACGATGGCGAAAAGACAGCCTCTTCAACAAAAACTGCCGGGAAAACTGGTTAGCAGTCTGCAAAAAACTGAAACTAAATCAGGTTTATCATCCTATGTCAGTATTAACTCAAAATGGATCAAGTACCTTAATATCAGACTCCAAACTCTAAAGTTAGTACAGGAAAGAGTAGGAAATACTTTGGAACTAATAGGTATAGGCAAGGAGTTTCTCAGTAGAACTCCAGCAGCTCAGCAACTAAGAGATAGCATAGACAAACGGAACTTCATAAAACTAAAAAGCTTCTGTTCAACAAAAGAAATGGTCTCTAAATTGGAGAGACCACCCACAGAGTGGGAGAAAATATTTGCCAGCTACACATCAGACAAAGGACTGATAACCAGAATATATAGGGAACTCAAAAAACTAAACTCTCCCAAAATTAATGAACCAATAAAGAAATGGGCAAGTGAAATAAACAGAACTTTTTCAAAAGAAGAAATTCAAATGGCCAAAAACCACATGAAAAAATGCTCACCATCTCTAGCCATTAAGGAAATGCAAATCAAAACCACA